>NC_037669.1:125508760-125604368 GCF_003255815.1 Theropithecus gelada
AAAAAAAAAAAAAAAAAAAATAGCCGGGCACGGTGGCGGCCGCCTGTATTCCCAGCTACTCCGGAGGCTGAGGCAGGAGAATGGCGTGATCTTGGGAGGCGGAGCTTGCAGTGAGCCAAGATCGCACCACTGCACACCAGCCTGGGCGACAGAGCGAGGCTCAGCCTCAAAAAAAAAAAAATAAATAAATAAATAAAAAAAAAAAGATAAAAGAAAATTGCGAGGAGGCATACTGCTGGAGAAAACAAGGGAGGCTGGTAGGAGATGAGGATAGGAAGTGGGGAGAGGGGCAGATAGGAAACCATTACAGGGCTTTGATCAGATGAGCAACAGGATCAGAATTATATGTTACTTCAGAAGGGCCACTCTGGCTCCTTGGAGACTAGCAGGGTAAGTGTGAGATTGGAGGAAGCTATTTAACTATTCTAGACAAGAGGAGATGGTGTGGCCTAACTTAGGTCATAGCTGTGAGAAATGGCAGGTTATATTCATTCCTTTTAAATAAAGGATTTTTTCATAGGCCTACGCTAACACACTATTATAGAGGTTGAGATGAGTTTTGGCAAAAATTGTTGGGGCTTCTTGGTCAAAATCTCCAGGCACAAGCAAAGGAAGAAGAGAAAGATTATATTTAATATGACTGATTTATCAGTGTGGAAATCCAGTATCTTGTAGTGTTTAAAGGAAATCCCAGTGGAGTGCCCTCCCACAGAGGAGACATTTATATGGATTCTAGAGAGTTCTTTCCCAAAATAGGTGAGAGAGAGAGAAAATTGCATTAGCAATGCTGCATTTCATTTTGGTTTTTATTTTTTATTTATTTTATTTCATGTTATTTTAGCCTCAAATGAACATGGTCATTGGGATCACCATCAAGGTCTGTTTGCTCTTTGCCTAACTCCCTTTTCAGTAACAGGAAAATTATTAGTTTAAATGGCAGAGTCCAAAAGCTTCTGACTGCAGTGGTATAGATTTTTTTACATCTTAAAAATGTGAAGCAACATAGGTTGGGATTATGTGTGACTTGGTGCAGAAATTCCTGTCTTGAAAAAAGTAATACAACCTGTATATCCTCAAAAAGTTTAGGTGAATCAATGTGTCAGAGGTCTTACTTCAGAATCTCAAAGGGCAATATCCCCCACAAAAAAAGTAAGTAATACAGCTACATTGATATAAACAGGTAATCATAATATTGGTATTAATTGTTCTATTAAAAGAGGCATCCAGGCCGGGCGCGGTGGCTCACGTCTGTAATTCCAGCACTTTGGGAGGCCAAGGCGGGTGGATCACGAGGTCAGGAGATCGAGATTAGGGTGAAACCCCCTCTCTACTAAAAATACAAAAAATTAGCCGGGCGTGGTGGCGGGCGCCTGTAGTACCACCTACTCGGGAGGCTGAGGCAGGAGAATGGCGTGAACCCGGGAGGCGGAGCTTGCAGTGAGCCGAGATCGCGCCACTGCACTCCAGCCTGGGCGACAGAGCGAGACTCCGTCTCAAAAAGATAAATAAATAAAAAATAAAAGAGGCATCCAAAAATACACGTTAGTGCAATCACATAATAGTTAGAATTCTAAAACTATTTTTACTGAATCATATTACCCCAGTTTTCAGTTCAACTAGTACTTCTACCAAGGATCCAAGGATTTTATTTCTTTGTAACAGACAGAATAACTCTGACATATTTTCTTATAACATGTTTATATGTTCAGTAGCATTTAAAGACTGCCTTTATTATTCATTGAGGTATTTTTTAATTGAGTTAAGAGGTGTAGTTCTAACCCTGCGTTGCAACAAATCAGTTCTTTTTTCTCTAATATATTCAAATACCTCTTCTTTTTATTATCTTAAGGATAGCATTGGTTGATAAAGGTCAAGTTGAACAAGTTAAGAGATTTAAGCTAAGAGATTTTAAGACATATACCTAAATATAAAAGAGTATTGTGAATATAATAATTTATTTCAATAGTAAAGTTAGGAAATGATGTCTTAATTTAATAATACCCTAAAAAAATTTCTGTCTCACACAATGTTTCTGTAAAATGTGGGTCCTAGAACTCAACACAAATTTGGAAACTGGCAGAAGATGTACAGGAAAATACTGGGGTGAGAAAGGAAACAGGAAAATAAGTGATGAACACAAAAAAACACACAGTAGAAAAAGAAAAATGATTTAAAGGAGCAGATATAAATTGTGACCAAATATGTTGTTATTCAATAAGAAAATAATAATGCAACAAGAAGTGACATCAATCAGCAATTCAAAGCCCAGAAATAAGAATTTAGGAAAGAGGCATTAGATTCCAGTGACAATGCATGAGTTAGCAGAACACAGGAAAGACATCGAAGAAAAAAAAAATAAACTCTCAGTTATGAAGTCAACATTAGGGGCAACACAAATTAGAACAATCATGAATAAAAATAGAATGAAAATATAACAGGACTGAAAAGTAAATAAAATAAAAGGAAAAAAGTTAAAAAAACAGATAAAATATGTAAAAAAGATTTTTAAAGAAAATCCAATAAAATCAGTACACTAAAATCTGAAAACTGAAATTGCAGGACAAAGAAATAAAATAAAATAAAGATGTAATTAAAGAAAAAAGTGTATTAAAGGAAACTTTTGTTTGTAAGTTTAAAAAGAGCATTATTTCTCAAGGGAAAAAAAAAGTGTTATAGTAGCACATAAATTTTAGAAACTCTACTAAGCTTTAAACTCTACTTTATTAGAAAGATTAGAAAACAACCTAAGTGTCTACCAATAGAAAAAGAATTCAAGTTAATTTGATTTACTCATAAAATGAAGTATCATGCAGCAGTTAGATGAGGTAACTCTTTATGCGCTAATATGAAAAAATCTCGATGATTTTTCTTAAATTAGAACAAATCAATGTACATAGTATTATTTGTGTATTTCGCTTTCTATTTTAAAAAATATACATGATTTATATGCTCAAAAATGCATATATTATCTCTAGAGGCACACATTTAAAAAGTATAACATAACAACAAATACCTGTGGGTAGCGAATGGGATGCCCGTGATACACATATGAGACTGAGAATGATTTCTCATGTTCTCTATTTGAGTACCTTTTAGAGTTTGTAGCATGTGTATATATTACCTATTCAAAACAAATAATGAAATTTAACTTTAAAACGGCTGCCAAACCTGTTTAATTTTTCTCAGGGGAAAAATTACAACAACAACTGAATATCCATACTGTGCCTTTTAGGAGGTATTTTTCAGCATTTTAAAAGATAATGTTAAATAATTCCTTCCAACGTGTTAATGCCTTCAAATACTTGGAATAGCACTTCATTGCTAACTAATCCTGAAGGACCCATGAAGACAGTGGTACCTAAAATTATACATTTGGCAAGGGTTTTGCTAAAGTTCCCCAATAATTGGCAACATTTCCAGGGAAATATGTCTCTTCCATGCTCTATGGTACAGAACTCTGGGATCTCAACTAAAGCACTGGGTCTTTCACAAGAAAGAGAAATAATCAATAGGACCCTTAACTACAAATACAATTTATATTCTTCAATTTACATAATGGAAAGTTAACATGATAACTACAGTTTTCTCCCATCAATATCTGAATCTATGTACACCCTAGGTTGCTGGAATATAGACAAAATGGACGTGAGGACCTGCCTAAAGCCCATGTCATTTCCCCACTTCATAAGAGGCACCAACATTTTGGTGTCATAACCACATCCAGACAGAATTCCTTTAAACTTCATACTACTCACATAGACTCTCTTCTTTTTTCCATTAAGATAATAAGGGGCAATAATAACAAAGAGCAAAAAAACAGAATAACATGCCCAGTCAGGTTCTTTATCAGATTCTCAGATCTGTTTTCTGATCAAGATAGATCTGACTCTCTGTAGAATTTTCACCATAGTGGCTTCTGTAGTTTATGAATAAAGGAAGCATGACTGTTACACAAAAGATATTATATTTGCCTTTTTTCTAATACAGCAAGTCTTTCTCAATAAAGAAAGTGGTGTCTTGTTTTACATTGTGGCTCCCATTTCTTATTTCCATTTCCAGCTGCAGTACTCAGAAAGAGCTTACTTAGAAAGGCACTGCGATAGCATATGCCTAGAGGACATCCTTAGGTTGGGTGGTCAGGAGTCAGTAACGCTGAAATCTGAGATGAAGATGGCAATAATGAGACCGTCATGCAAAGATCTGAGGAAGAGCCTTTCTAGGCTAGTGCAAAAACACAAAGACAAAAATAAACTTATTGTGTTTTAAGAAAAAATTGGAATTTGGAGAAAAACAGAAAAGCCATAGGAGATGAAGTTGAATAATGTAGGGTCTTATAAGAGCATTAGGCTTTGTTATTTTATTTTAAGTTCAGTGGAGATATTGGAAGGATAATGAGCATGGTAATAACATGATCTGACATAGATTCAAAAAGATCACTGTGACTCTATGTGACAAATAGATTCTTGGGAAAGGTAGCCCTGGCAAAAACAGGGAGACCAATAAAGAGGCTATTGAAATAGTCTATATAGGAAATGACTTGGGCTGAAATAATTGTGGCTTGAAAGAGAATAGTAGTAGTTATTTTTTAGATAAGAGAAATAAAATATGCTTTGAAGGTGAAATCATCAAAGATTTTTAATGTATTAAATATGGAGTGTGAAGGAAATGAGTGCTTGAGAATGACTAAGATTTTTGGTTTGATTAACTGCATATTGTGGTGGATATTGTGGTGAGATGAGATAGAGAAGCTGAGATGGGGAAGTTCAGGAAGTGGAACAAATCTGTTAGCTGAGTGTGTAATTCAAGGGTTCTGTTCTGGACATGCTTATAATTTGCATTGCTTATACTAAAATAAACCTCATACTTCTTAGGATAAATTATTAGATCTTCAATTTTGATCCAGAATCTCTCTCCAACCACCTCCCTAGTTAATCCCAATAAAGATACTTAAACCATATCTTCTAAAATCAACTGTTATTTTGTTTTCCTTTGAATTACTTACATCTGCATACTTTCCCAATGGAATATTACATGTCCTGTATAGTAAGCATATGTCAGTTTATTTCTTCAGTTTTCCATGACACTTACCAGGCACAATTGCTTCTCTCTAGCAGCAATCTTTCACTTTATCTATACATTCTAATAGAAGGTATGAAGAGTGAGTCAATATTTAATTCATATAAAAATTTCTGGAAACTAGCTCAGCATGTAAAGTCTTACAAAAAGCCATCTTTTCTATGAACTAATGCTGAAAAATAGCTCACAAGCAGCATTTTCAGTTCCACCACATATAAAAATAGTAATCACTCTTCCTAGATACATCTTCAAGCAGGAAAATCAAAGGTATAGTTGAAAAACCAAAGGTATGATTTGAAAACTATGAGTAAAAATATGACTTTTCTCAAAGCAAATCTTTTATAAGTATCTTTTTATTTTTGTTGAAAAACATTTAATTTTGGTTGAAGAAGTTAAAGTACTATCTTCAACTTTTGTCAGTTCCCACTACTTTGCTACTAGTAGATATTGTATGAAAGAACAACTATTTCCATTCTAAATTTACATATTTGTAATTAAACCACAATGTTTTTTCCGAACTTGCAGATATGGGTCAAGAATCTAATAGTAATTCAAAAACTAAGAGGCAATGATAGCAGTGGGTTTGGCTCAACTGTGAGAAGGATGAGTGCCAACTAAATGAGTATGTGCTCTCCCTCTGATTCTTTTTACAGCTGTAGGAGTCTGCCAAAAATCTGTATATTGCTGGCAGGCAAGCAAAGTCAATCCAAGCACCTGTGTTGCAAAACTCAGCAATTGTTTGATTGCTACTACTGATCCATCTGTGAGACTGGTACTTGCCACATGTCAGATGACTCACATAAAGTGAATTGGAAGGGAAATTCCATTAGATAAGAAGGACAGTAAAATTAATGTATCATTTGTTCTTTGTGATTGAAAAAAAGAAAGAAAATGAGGATTTTACAAATAACAGAATAGATTAGTAATGGCTGTTATGTGACAAAAGGAAAACTTTTAGTTTAAAAAGAAACTAAAAAAATTCTGTAATTTGAGGAACATAGCCTTTGTTTTCATTAATGACTTGTTACACACAATACTCCAGTAAAGGGGTAAAAGAATGATGTCTTACCAAACAATCCAAAACATTAGGTGAGTTTTATTATTTTAGATTCTTAAGTAACAAAGTTTTCATTAACCGAGACTCAACAAAAATTGTTTTTGAGTCAGAACTTGTCTGAGCTGAAAATATCAATGTTGCTTTATCAGTGAAAAGAGACTTAATAAAAATATAACTGTAAAAATATTTATGGGAAAATGTTAACACTTATTTTAAAGGCTTTTATTGTACATTTTTGTCTGCCAATATCCTAACAATGTATAAATTACATATAATATACAACAGCAACTACCACTTAGATTTACTGAGCACATGTCAGTTGAGGTGTTACAAGTATTTTATTTTAAGCCTCTTAAAGCTGTTAAAGTTAGAAAACTGGGGCTCAGAGAAGTTACCTATCTCAACCATTCAACAAAATGACCTATTTAATATGTTTTAAAGTAAGTTTTATTCCTCTTTATCTTTTTTTTTTTCCTGGCTCTATTCATAGTGGTACCTATCAAATAGTACTTAATAAACATTTCAGTCTTAAGCTATGGAGACAGTACAATCCAATATTATTATATTATAAACTACATGTACAATATTATACTAGCTGAGAAAATCAATAGAACACAAAATACCCATGGAATAGGCCAATGAGAAATATGAAGGATAAAAACAAATATTTGTCACAATAAAGTTCAGGTGAAAAATGATAAATTTGTATTTTAAGAAGCAAAATTTCTGACCAAATCAATTAAATGACAAAGATAATAAATGCTTCCCATATATTTGCTTTAGTCTCTTCAACTTTTAAAAGGGCATTTCTAAAACAAATTCATAAAAATTTATCCTAAATATCTCAGAGTAGTGAGTACACAGATAATTTATATTTCAGAATTTTGCTCCTCTGTATTTTAAAATTCCTACCTATTCACAGTGAAAAAAAAAAAAAAAAAAAAAACCTGAAAGGCACATTTAAGATTACCCACTATAAACAATTATCAAGGTATACATCGAACTAGAGATCTGAAGTTAAATTAATTTAAAGCAATGTAAAATACTTTCATAAAACTAGTAAGAATAGATTCTTCCAAATTCTCAAGTGCATAGAAATATTCACTGAGAGAATGCATTCTTCATGTTAGATTGTGCTGATTCAAAAGGTGTTCATGTTTTCTAACATTTCGTTAGAATATTTTTAATATAGAAATGTTGAAATAATTTCACACTAAAAATTCATATATACACTGTCAACTCTGCAATTAACATTTAATATATTTACTTTTATCAGATATCTCTTCATCTTGATGTATCTAAACATGCCTCTAAGGAACAATTTATTTATTTTATTTTTGATGCATTTCAAAGAAATCTACAGATATCAGTCTACGTATTTTTGAAATGAGAGAGTTCCCCTAACCACTTCATGGGACTTGTGAACAGGGTGGTTCATTTACTCAGCCCACAGGTTTCAGCCCCTCACAGGAGGGGAAGCACGCAGGTGAACAGGTAAAAGAGCTGGGGTGAGTGCCTTTGGGTACCGGCAGGAAGGAACCCCGTGCTGGCCCCGCGGCAACATCTAGGGGGGTACCCATGACCCCTGACACCTTGGAGGGAGTGTTATAGTGCACTCTCTTAGTTTTGCTGTCCGCGGACGGCTGAGTATTTAACAGCTCAGTGTGACAGCTCTCTGTATCCTGGGCTCTTGTTCAGCGTCCAGGAAGAATCAGGTTGCACAAACGAATTGAAGATGGTAAATGCAGGGGATTTTATTGCTCATAAAAGTGGCTCTCAGTGGGATGGAGATCTGGAAAGGGAATGGAGCGGGAAAGTGGTCTACCCTGCAGTTTGGCCATCCCCCACCAAACTCTCCTCCAAATTCCTACCGTCAAGCTGTCCCCCTGAAGTCAAGCTGCTTCTCTCTGACATCTGGTTGCTTTTTCTCTTCTCTCCTTCTCTGCCACTCCACCACTCTGCCAGTGGGGCCCAGAGTTTTCATGCGTACAGGATGCAGGCAGGGCAGGCCAAAAACAGCATTCAAGTGGGAAAACAGGAATTCGTGTTCTCACTTTGGGTCATGGTCCCAGGCTTGAAGGTGTAGCCCTCACTGGGGTCTACCCTCTTCTACCAAATATTTCCCTGCCTCCTGTCCATATCATTTACACGTACTTCAACATGTATATATTAACCAGAGTTCAATATTTGTTTTCAGTGACTTTGTCATTGTTGTTTTTGAGGTAAATTGCACATCAAGTTAAATGCATAAATCTTTAGTGCTGCTTTCAATGAATCCTGACAAATGCATCTAGGGGTTATAGAGATAGGGAAAAGAGCAAAGTACTTTTCTTATTCTCACAGACCACTCAACACAATACTTTTGACAGCAGAGTCTCCAGCAGACACCAGCTATGTGTCCTATAATTCAGTTCTGACATGGAGATATTTGTCACCTATACTTCTGACCTATCAGCTATAAATTGGAATTCTCAAAACTGTCTTCCTGGGTTTGACTAATTTGGTATGATGGCTCCCAGAACTCTGTGAAATGTTTACTAGTTTAATAAAGAAGGAATTAATAAAGGATACAGATGAATAGCCAGATGAAGAAATACATACGGCACAGTATGAAAGGGTCCCAAACACAGGAGCTTCTGTTCCCATGTGGTTGGGGTGAGTCACTCTTCTGTCATGCAGATGTATTTGTCAACCTGGAAACTCTCTGAATACCATGTTTCAAAGATTTTTTGAGGCTTCATCACTTAGGCATGATTGATTATTAACTAATTTTCTAGCCACTCTCCCCTCTCCAGAGAATGGGGACCTCCAAGCTTCACATCATGGCTTGGTCTTTCTGGTAACAAACCCATATCCAAGAGCTCACCAAGATTTGCTCCATTTGAATGAGATATGCTCTTATTATCCAGGAAATTCCAAGGGACTCAGAAGCTCTGTGTAGGAATTGGGGGGATTAAAGATCAAACATTAGAGAAAAAGACCCTGCTTAGCACTTCTATCATTCAGGAAATTATGAATTTTAGGAGCTCTGTGCCAAGGACTGGGGGCAGAGACCAATATCTATGTAGATATATTATTATTTCACATAGGGTCATCAAATATTCTTAATTTATGGATGAAGGAACCTTATTTAGAGAGCTAATGCTTTGTGAATTTGTTCTAGTTTAACTAGTGAGTTCCTGTCAAATTAGAACAGTAAGACCTCTCCATCTGGACACAGTAGAAGGGATGTGAAACCTGTTGAGGTTAGATTAGGGATGGTGTAGACCAAATAGTTCCTTAGCAAGGATTCTAGACATTTAATCTCTGTTATGACACCCCTCTACTATAAAGGATTCTAAACTTGAAAGCTGAAGGCAGTTTTTTTCAGCTACCAGAGGAAATTGGTCATCAGTAAGACTGAACAGGCCCAGGTAATAATTGTAGAGAAAAAACTGATGACAATCATATCAGCGGTTCCACTTATTTTTCTGAGTCCTGGCCACAGGAGGCCCTCATGAACTATGAAGTACCCTTATATTCCACTCTAGTCATAAACTGTCCTTTTAGGCCAGGAGTGGTGGCTCACATCTGTAATCCCAGCACTTTCAGAGACTGAGGTGGGCAGATCACTTGAGGCCAGGAGTTCAAGACCAACATGGCCAAATATGGTGAAACCCCATCTCTACTAAAAAAAAATACAAAAAATTTGCCAGACATAATGGCATACACCTTTAATCCAAACTATTCAGGAGGCAGAGGCAGGAGAAACATTTCAACCTGAGAGATGGAGGTTGCAGAAAGCCAAGATGGGGCCACGGCACTCCAGCCTGGGTAATAGAGTGATGCTCTGTCTCAAAAAAAAAAAAAAAAAAAAAAAAAAAAAAGCCTTTTGATTAGGCAATTTCCAGTGGGTTTGTTATTTGCCAGTTTGAGTTATAATCATTATATTAATTATTGCTAGATAATCCTGATCTTAAACTTCTCTTTACCCTACATTGCAGAAATATATCTGAATTTATTAAATGTGGACCTCAACGTATTTCAACAATAATGTTTCATGTAATTAATGCTAAATGTATTCCCTTCTTAATAAATAATGCCATCGAATAATCACTTTCTTTTAAAGCAAGGAATACCTGCTTCTACTTTTAGAAATAGATGTGAGCTCAAAAAAGAAGCAAGAAGTACAGAAGAACCATCTCTTCTTTATTTAAATTATTATCCATTTTATCTTCTCCACCCTGTTTCTATAAAACATTAATAAGACTGTATATCTAAGCTCTTATGTCATTGTAACTGTACGTAGCTTTTGTACTCTACAAAAGATTGACTCCAAATATGGCATTTTCTTGCTACAAGTAATGTGCGTAGAAGAGGCAATAACTTATCTCTGTGAGCTCTAATCCCATAATAATTTATTCCAAGGCCTTGGCAGCTCATACTTCAAGCACTATTAATAGAAAACTGTGCAAGTAGTGTAGGTGGCACTTTCAGTTTAGCAATGCTGCAGTTAATTTCTTTAATTTATAAAGTATTTATAAATCTCATCTTTGCAGAGCTGCTGAAACCTTGTAGGCAGAAATCACTTATCACTTTATCTCAGAGCCTTCCAAATTCTACCGACTCTTGTAGCCTGAATGATCACTTATATTCCTCCTGCTAATCCCATGTGTGACTCCCCCCCATCGATCATTGTATTTTATGAAATAGCTAATTATATTTATGGGTCATAATTAGGAATTATTTTGTTATTCCAATTACTCTACAGCAGTTTTTTTCTTCTTTAGTTACAGAGGACCTGAGGGCTTGCTACCATCCAGATTCCTGGGCTCTATCCCACCACTGTCAGCAGAACTTTCAAATTTTACCTTTGTAACTTCCCCATATTTATGTGATACTGGTATAACCATATCGGCCTTATCATGCTCAGTGTTGGCATAGTATAACTTCTCTCATCCATTTATTTTCAACTATCCTGTATTCTAATAAAATACTGTTTATAGACATTAAGTAAGAATTTCATATAATTTTTCACATCATACAATATTTTCCTCTTTTGATTTTTTTCACAATAATTAAAAATGTAAAAAACCACACTCAGCTGTGGGTCATCCAAAAACAGTCAGTGGGCTGAGTTTAGCCCCAGACCATTGTTTGCCAACCTCACTCTAAAACACAAAATAAAGTTGATGATATTGCAAATGTTTAATTTAATATTTATAGTTTATTTTTATTTGCTTAATTCATACTTATTATCTAAATCAAGCCAGACACTGCAGAATTGTAAAAGTAAATAAGTAACTCTGGCAGGATTCTAAAATTTCAACAGAACTTATACATACAAATATATAGGTAATCCAATATTGATGTGGTGACTGACAAAATGGTATTATATAGAACACTGGGCAGTGCTTTGAGGTTACATTGAGATAGAATTTTCATGCTATAAAACTCACAGATAAATGTATAGCCTGAGGAGTTTGACAAATTTGTAGACCCACAAAACCACCATCCTGATCAAAACCAAACAAAATTTGCATTACCCTGAGAAAATATTATTTGTCCCTTTAGAGTCAAACCCCTATCAAGAGCAACCACTATTGGGATTTCCCTCAGATTAAATAAATATTTGATGTTCTAGAAAGTTATGTAAATAAAACTGTAGAGTGTGTTCCTCAAACAATAATTGTAGATTTATTTAGTTTTTCGTTTTAGTTCTGCCTGCTATTGCTTCATGTTTTGCTGAAGCTCTGTTATTCAGCACATACAAAATTTAGTATTTTTAGACCCTTGTGTTAAACAGACTGATATCATTAAGACGGTCCTAATATCTGATATTAACGCATGTCTTGAAACCTACTTTGTCTGCTATTAGCACAGTAATATCAGCTTTATTATGCTCTGTATTTACATAGTATGTCTTTTCTCATGTTTTTACTTTCAACTTTCCTGTGTTTGCATAGTTAAAATGCATCTCTTGTAAACTGCCTTTAAATGAGTTTGTCTTATTTATTCAATTTGAGAATCTCTGACTCCTAATTGTATCAGTAAGTCTACTTATAATAACATAATTGTTGATATGTTTGGGTTTAATTAGACTCTCGTTATTTGTCTTCTATTTTTTTATCTCTGTACTTTGTCTCATTTTTCCTCCTTTTATTTGCCTTATTTTAAAATAATAGACTATTGTTATCATTCCATTTTACCTCCTAAATGGAATTTTATTAACTCTTTCAGTTAGTTTTATCATGCTTATTTTAAAAATTATAATATGCTTCCTTAACTTTTAATCTACCTTGAATTAATACCTACCACTTCACATACAATGCAAGAACTTTATATCTCAGAATTGTTTTCAGTCTCACTTTCTTCAACCTGATTAACTTCCTGTAGTGGCTCTTAGATTGCTGGTCAGTTAGTAACAAATTCTTGTGGGCTTTTTAATGTAAAGTTTTTCCATGTCACCTTCATTTTGAAGGATACTTTTACTATTAAAATATTCAAGGTAGATGGATTTGTTTCCCATTTTTGAAAGTATTTTAATATATCATTTCATTGGTTTCTGCCTTTCATTACTTCTCGTGGGAAATGTTTATTGTTTTTTCACTGCATGCATTATCTTACTTTTTTTTACTGGCTCCTTTAAGATGCTTTCTTCTATTTGACAGTTTTTATTTGTTTTATTTTTTGACAGTTTTTTATTGTGCCTTTATTCAGTTTAATTTGTTAAAAATATACTTGTTTTGACTGGGCATGGTGTCTCACACCTATAATCTCAGAACTTTGGAAGGCCAAGGCGGGTGGATCACCTGAGGTCAGGAGTTCGAGACCAGCCTGGCCAACATTGTGAAATCCTGTCTCTATTAAAAATAGAAAAAAAAAAAAAATTAGCCAAGCATTGTGGCAGGCACCTGTAATCCCAGCTACTCGGGAGGTTGACCAGGAGAATTGCTTGAACCCAGGATGTGGAAGTTGCAGTGAGCCGAGATGGCGCCATTGAACTCCATCCTGGGCTACAAGAGTTAAACTCCATCTCTCTCTCTCTCTATCTCTCTCTCTCTCTCTATACACTCACACACACACACACACACACACACACACACACACATACACATACATAAACACATAGTTGTTTTAAAGATTCTATAAATAAAGTGACCACCCGCCCACTAACGTGGGATATAGGTCACCGGTCAGCATGTTACTTACTTATATTTTTAAAGCAGTATTTCTTATAGGAATTGTACTGATCACACAGTAGTTACAATAATGTCACATATAATGATGCATACAATCTCAATGAGACAAGCCAGTTAAGAATTTACATAACCTAAAAATATATATGTTAAAAGTTAGCCAAGTAGACAGATGCATGCATAGAGAGAGCAGGCGACAGGAACTTCTTTAGTGATCCGTAGAGGGCCCAGATGTAAGGAATCTTGTTTTCCCTTTTGTTACAGTAAACAGCTTTCACTAACATACACAGGTATTCTATACACATCTAAACACACAAGAGTAGGTTGTGACCTGTTACACATACAGTCTAAAGTGCTGTAACTGTGCTCTTCCTGTGATACTCCCCCAAAAATGGTAGATAGTGAACCCGATGCAAGTTTATGTCTTATTATTAGTAGTTTGACTATGTAGTGACCTTCACATGATTTTTATTTTATTTATTTAATTGAGTTTTCTTTCTCCTTAAATGTGTGAGTAAATGTTTTTAAAAATTTTTGAAAATTTTAGCCAGTGTTAATATTTTCCCCATTTTCTCCTCTCCTTTTCAAAAATCATGTACTTTAACCTTCTTGTTATTATCCTCTAATTCATTCAGGCTCTGTACATTTCTTTCAATGTTTCTTTCTATTTGTGTTTATTGGTCAAGGCTCTCCAGAAAGACAAAACCAGTAGGGTAAAGAGAGAGAGCTCTTCCCACATTTCTTTGTCAACAATTTTCTAATATGTTTGTTCCAAATTCCTGATCATCTAGCCAAACCATTGGTTACAACCCATGAATTGGTATGTAATCACACATCTGACCATTTTTCCTTCCAAGCAAGGTACACAGCCAGGGACACTGCCCAAAGTCCTCCTGTCCACTGAAAATATTCTTTTTCACCATTGTCCTTCAGAGAGATTCCAGAAAGAGGCTGTAATGCTGCAGCTGTCCATTTTTGGGTGGTGCCTGAACATTGTAAAGAACCATATGTAATCTAGGCCTTAGTCTTTTCTTCCTCTCTCAACTGATCATAGGATACTCCCTAGGAGGCCTAGGTGCAGGCTGGGAGAGAAGGTAGTGTAGTTTGGGTAGGAACCATTAGCATTTGGGCCATTTCTTCATGTAACTTACTTGTATCTTCAGGACCTGCTCAGACCCAATCACAGATATGCCATTTACATTTGATGATGAAATGATACTGTGCACACCCAACTTGACGGCTTGGTGAGTCACATAACACTCAATTTATAACAAGAAACTCAGGTTGCCTGGTAACCTGGTGATCCGTGGTTAGGTGTTTAGTTTCTACTAAGACCCAGTAACAGGCCCAAGAGCTGCCTTTCAAAAGGAGAGTAGTTTTTGGCAAATAAAGAAGGCCTTGCTCCAAAATCCTAGAGGCCTGTCCTGCAATTTATCTATTGAGACTTGATAAAGAGTCCAAACAGCATCCTTATCTGCCAGTGATACTTAAAATATCACTGAATCTGCTGGATTAGATGGCCCAAATGGCACAGCAGGTTGCACAGCAACCTGGACCTGTTGCAGAGCCCTCTTCTGTTCTGGACTCTGGACAAAACTAGCAGTTCTTCTGCTCAGTCAATAAATGAGCCAGAGCAACACACACAAGTGAGAAATGTGTTGCCTCCAAAATCCAAATAGGCCCACTAGGCAGGTGCCTCTTGGTTGTAGAAGGGGCCAAATGTTACAATTTAACCTTCACCTTAGAAGGTATATCTTGATATGCCCCTAAAAATTTCACCACTGAACCCCTAGACATTTCAGTGAAATTGATAGCCCCTGAATTTTAGTCAGATTTTTTTCCCACCCTCTGACATGCAAATGTATTACTAGTAAGTCCATAGTGATTGCTATATTTTGCTCATTAGTTTCAATCAGCCTAAGGGCATCAACGTAATGAACTGGTGTGAAATCCTGTGGAAGGGAAAAAATGATCAAAATCCCTGTTAATTAAATTATAATAGGGCTGGAGAGTTAATATACCTCTAGGGGAGGACAGTAAAGGGGTATTGCTGGCCATGCCAGATGAGAGAAAACTGCTTCTGGTGGACCTTACAGACAGGTATGGAGGAAAAAACAAACAAACAGAAAAACATTTGCCAGACCAATAATTGCATTCCAGGTACCAAGAGATATGTTAATTTGCTCAAGCAATGAAACCACAATTGGTACAGAGCTGCAATTAGAGTCATTACTTGGTTAAACTCTTGATAATCATGCCATTCTTCAGAATCCATCTGTCTTTGGCACAAGCCAAATAGGAGATGGAATGAAGAAGTGGTGGGAATCCCCACCCCTGCACCTTTCAAATTCTTGATGGCAGCACTGATCTCTGCAATCGCTCCAGGAATGCCATATTGCTTTTGATTTACTATTTTACTGGGTAGAGAAAGCTCTAATGGCTTCTATTTGGCTTTTTGCAACATAATAACCCTCATCCCACAGGTTAGGGAACAAATGTAGGAACACTGACAACTGACAGCTGCTTAGTAGGTCTATCACAATTATGCATTTTGAAATTGGATAAATAAACATTGTACACACAATGAGTCATACCTGAGGTAAAACTCCATTGCTGACCTGCCCTTTATAGTCCCCTATTCTGACTTGTGTGCTATCAAAAATTTATTCGTCTAGAGGACTCACCTTCTTCATTTAAGAGACTGTGACTTGGAAAACTTGCTCAAGTCAGGGGATTCTTTGAGGGGCTATGATTCTTCATTTTTATGATTTGAGTTAGACTTTTGTTCATTTGACTTAAAGGTTGCTGCTACACAGATCAAGTAAGGATTTAATGGGTTTTCTATCTATTTCACTATTTAGGAGCACCGTGAGTAACTTGCCAATGCAAGAAGTCTATGTGAGTCAATCTTGTCTAATTGTGGCTTTGCCTTTGCTCTTCATTATGGTAACTATGCCCACCTTGCATTTGGCAAGCTGCCACTTGCTTGCTGGCACCCTGGTATACAATTATTCACATTGCATTTAAGTTTTCCAGTTGAGTGACTTCAGTTCTCACTGTAACTCTGGCCTAAGGAGAATAGCAATCACAGAGTTCTGGGGTTCCCCTCAGAAATCTACTTTTTAATGTACTGGTGAAAAGTATGCCTTTTGGAGCTTCCCAGTGTGGTAAATAGGCTTTAAGTGAAAACTGTATTCTTTCATTCCAGTCTCCCTAAGCCTTTTCATCTCTTTCTCTACGTTAAATCAAAGGAGATTGTGTATCTTCTCCTTGCTCGTAGTACGTCATTTTTTCATCCATGTTTTAGCCAATTAACCAACCAACCAACCAAACAAACTGTTAGCATCTTTTCTAATGACTTGAGCTGCAAAATTAAATGCAGAATTCTTGCTTAGTGGGCCTCTTTCAATTAATTCAGCCTGGTCCAACTTTATGTTCCTTCCACTATTATTTCACACTTGTAATACCCATTTCCACACATGTTCCCCCTATTTCTGCTTGCATAAATTAGAAAATTCAAGTGTTTATTTTTCAAGTGTTATGCACTTCTTCATAAGTCACACTTTGTATTTCACTTTTAGGAACCTGCTAGGACTTGAATCTAGTTACAGGTAGAGAAGCAAACAGGGGTGATGTTAGTGGGTCCTGAGGAAAATCAGCATTATCTTTCTTGTCAACTGCCTTAGGGAAGGCCCTTACTATTTCCTCAGGCAACACAGATATAATCCCAAAGGACAGATGTGGAAGGCTGATATCATTGTGTATGTGGAAGTTATTCCTGTTGTGGGTAGAAATTTTTTTTTTTTTTTTGCCACTGTCACTGACAAAAAAAAAAAAAAAAAAAAGCCGTCAGATTTTAGGGATTTATTGTTCCAAGCTTCATCACGGTCTTTTCACATCTCATTTCAACTTATAAGATATGACTTTTTTATCCAACCAATGCCCTGTCTTGAATAGTAGACACCTGCCAGGCTAAGAGCTTAATTTTCATTGTAATTCTGCCAATTGCATGATTAAGGCTTATTTTGACCCTGTGGCTACAGGAAAAGAGATTCTCCCTTAGGACACATAGAAGCTTTTAGGCTACTGATGTGATGGGAAATTTGATTATCTGAGCTGTCCTTTTTTTTTCATCAATTTGTGGAATGACATTAGAAACAACTAAAATCATTATATTCCTTAGTTTTTCCTAAATGTTTGAAAGTTCCATTTACAGAGTCATCAAATTCCTTGCCGCTTACAAGTGCTGTTTAGGTATTCAATGCAGGTATTTTGTGTATCTCTATTAATAGGCATGCCACAGATTATCAGTACCATTGGAAGTAGATTTTTTTTTTTTTTTTTTTGGTATTTTAAAGTCTAATAAGATTAGGAAATAAACTCAAGAAACACCAAAATGAATTGCAAACACTCACTTTTAAAATTAGGTTCTTTTAGAACCACTTCTGGTATCAAAATGTATATTAGGGTCCTCCAGAGAGACAGAACCAATAAGATAGATAGATAGAGGCCGGACGCGGTGGCTCAAGCTTGTAATCCCAGCACTTTGGGAGGCTGAGACGGGTGGATCACGAGGTCAGAAGATGGAGAGCATCCTGGCTAACATGGTTAAACCCCGTCCCTACTAAAAAATACAAAAAAAGACTAGCCGGGCGTGGGTGGCGGGCGCCTGTAGTCCTGGCTACTCGGGAGGCTGAGGCAGGAGAATGGCGTAAACCCGGGAGAGGGAGCTTGCAGTGAGCTGAGATCCGGCCACTGCACTCTAGCCTGGGCGACAGAGCAAGACTCCGTCTCAAAAAAAAAAAAAAAAAAAGAAAAAGATAGATAGATAGATAGATACACAGGGAACTTATTAAAAAAATTAGATCACATAATTATGACGGCTGGGAAGTCCCATGATAAGCTGTCTACAAGCCGGAAAAACAATGAGGCCAGTAGTGTGGCTCGGTCTTAGTATGAAGACCTCAGAACCAGTGGAGCTGATGGTATAACTCTCATTCCAAAGTCCAAGGCCTGAGAATCGTGGGTGTTGCTGATTCTAGTCTCAGAGTTAAAGGCCAGAAATCCTGGAGTTCTGATGTGTAAGGGCAGGAGAAGGGTGTCCCAGTTTCAGAAGACAGAGAGAGAAAATTCACCTTCCTTCTGATTTTGTGTTCCATCCAGGCTCTCAAACAATTGGATTGTGTCTACCTTCATTAAAGGCAGATCTTCTCCACTTGGTCCACCAACTCAAACGCTAGATTCCTCTGGTAACAAGGTCATAGACACACCCAGAAATAATGCTTTACCAGCTACTTAGGTATCCCGAATCCAGTCAAGTTGATAAATTAACCATCACATGATACTTCAGATTAAACAACTTCTGTTAACTCGTCTCTAAGAACACAGATTCTTTTCTCTGAGATGCCCTATCTGCTATCTATCCCATTGAACAATTTTCTTTTAAATATTTTTCCTTTTTAGTTTTAAGATTTCTGTTTGGTAGTTTTTAAAGATATTTAATCTCTCTCCTGAAATTCCATATATCTTCACTATTATGTTCATTATGTTCATTTATTGATACATTATTTAGCATATTTATCATGGCTATTTTAAAGTCTTTGTCTATCAATTTCAATGAACATGGTATCTGAGTATCTTTTTCTATTCATTTGTTTTCTTCTTTGATGTGGATTATGTTTTTCTGCTTCCTCATATATCTAGTAAGTTTTAATTATATGCTAAATGTTATAGATAATCTGTTGTAGGAAGTCTTGATTGTACCTTCATCTTAAGAGTGTAGAATTTTTCTACTTGCAAGTTAAATTATTGGTGAATCTCCTTTACACTGTGAAGGCTTTGTTTCAGAATTTATTAGGGTAAATCTATATTTGCTGTATTATACCTACAACGTAGCTCTACATTGAGAGAAAGGCCCTTACTCCTAAAACATTGGCCTGCCTTTATTTCGTTGGAGCTCCCGAAGTGCTTGTCAAGATGTGCCAACTGCACAGAACTTAAGTTTCAAATTCTGACTTTCTAAGACTGAGAAGCTGCTAATTCTCTGGTCAGATATTTTACCATTACAGCTGTTGCTTTCCAAGTGGTTCCTTGTAGTTAAGCTCTTTGATCTTGAATCTGATCACTTAAGATGGTTTCATCATATTGTTTTCCATTTTATACTAGCATTGATTTTTCCTTTGTAATTAATTACTTATCTGCAAATTCACACAAACACACACCTTAATTTCCACCAAATTATCCATTGATGTTTCTTACCTGGGGGATTATAATTATTACAAAAGTAATTGCAATTTGGTAATATTCTAATTCTATGGTTCCTTCAATATTTATCTATTTTTTCCATAATAATTAAAAATAACTTTTTTAAAAAAAGCATTTCATCTCTTCACAATTTTATGAATAATTGTAGTTTCAAGGATTCTTTTTCTTTCTACACAATTTATAAAAATTTTAACTGTCATTATTGTTGTGATACTCAAATTGTTCAAATATTGTCTATCTAAGTTGTGTAGACACCTGTAAAATTTTGATATGCCTTCATCAAAATTTTAGCTTTTTTTCCTCTTTTCAGTGTAGCAAAAATTTCTAGGCTGATTTTTTACTTTTCCTGTCTCATTTCTGAAATCAGTCATTGCTCCAAGAAGTTCTGGTTCATTTTAGTGGTTAGCAGCATTTGGAGGACAGCTCTGGGTACTGGTATTCTTATATCTACAATACGTCATTACATCTGGACCCATTCAGTAGAATGGGATAGAAAAAAGACAGTTTTTTCTTTTATAATAAGTAATATTTTACATATTTATGTAGTACATGTGACTGTTTGTTACATGTGTAGAATGTATAACATTTAAGTCAGAGTTTGTTGGGTATCCATCACCTTGAACCACTTTTATGTGTAGTCTTTGGTCTTACATTTAGGTTTTTATCCACCTTGAGTTGACTTTTGCATATAGTGAGAGATAGGAGTTGTTTTATTCTTCTACATATGATTACTCAGTTTTCCCAGCACCATTTACTGAAGAGGGTGTCCTTTCCCCAAAGTATGTTTTTAGCAGCTTTGTTAAGGTCAGTCAGTTGTAAATATTTGTATTCATTTCTGACTCTGTTCTTTTGATCCATGTATCTATTTTTATACCAATAACATGCTGTTTTGGTTACTATAGTCTTGTACTATGTTTTGAAATCACTTACTGTGATGCCTCTAGCTTTGTTCTTTTTGCTCTGGATAGCTTTTGTTATTCAGCCTCTTTTTGGTTCCATATAAACTTTAGGTATAATCTTTATTTTCCTGTGAAAAATGAAGTTGGTATTATGATAGGAATTGCATTAAATCTGTAGAGTGCTTTCAGAAGTATAGTCATTTTAATGATATTAATTCTTTTGATCTATGAGTATAGGATGTCTTTCCATTTTTCCATGGTTTTCTTTTTTTTCTATTTTATTTTATTTTTTTGAGATGGAGTCTCACTCTGTTGACCAGGCTGGAGTGCAGTGGCATGATCTCAGCTCACTGCAACATCCTCTTCCTGCATTCAAGTGATTCTCTTTCTCTTGCCTCAGCCTCCAGAGGAGCTGGGACTACAGATGCAAGCCACCATGCCTGGCTAATTTCTGTATTTTTAGTAGAGATGGGGTTTCACTATGTTGGCCAGGCTGGTTTCAAATTCCTGACCTCACGTGATCCACCTACCTCAGCCTCCCAAAATGCTGGGATTACAGGCATGAGCCACCAGGCTCAATCCATTTGTCTATGTTTTCTAAAATTTATTTCATCACTGTTTTGTAGTTTTCCTTGTAGAGATATTTTACCTCTTTGGTTAAATTTATCCATAGGTATTTTATTTTTCACATAGCAATTGTAAATGAGATTCCCTTGTCTATTTCTTTTTCTGTTATTTCATTATGGTTTTACAAAAACTGTACCAATGTTTGTATGTCAACATAGTATCTTGCAAATTTACTTAGTTTATCAGTTCTAAAAGTTTTTTGGTGAAGTCTTTTGTTTGTCTGTTTGTTTAAACATAAGGTCATGCTATCTGTAAAAAGCAACAATTTCAGTCCCACTTTTCAAATGCAAACTCCTTTTCTTTCTTTAACTTATCTAATTGCTCTGGATAGGAGTTCCAGTACTATGTTGAATAAAAGTGGTGAAAGCGGGGGCATCCTTGTCTTTTAGAAGTTCTTAGAGGAAAGACTTTCGACTTTTTTTTTTCTAGTATGATCTCACCTGTGGGTTTGTCTTTTGATGTATGTTCCTTCTATGCCTAGTTTGTTGACACTTTTCATCATGAAGGGGTAATAAATGTTATCAATTTTTTTCTGTGTCTATTGAGATGATTTTGTGGTTTCTTTCCTTTATTCTGTTGATGTAATATATGATAATTATTGATTTGCATATATGAAAATATCCTTGCATCCTTTATATAGATCCCACTTCATCATGCTATATCATCTTTTTAATGCGTTGTTGGATTCAGTTTGCTAGTATTTTATTGAGGATTTTTGCATCTATGTTCATCAGGGATATTGCACTGCAATGTTTTTTTTTTTTGGTTGCGTCTTTGTAATCTGGTTGAGGCCAGGGTGATGCTGGCCTCATAGAATGAGTTAAAGAGAATTCCTTACTTTTTAATTTTTTGGAATAGTTTCAAACAGATTAGTATTAATCTTTCTTTATATGTTTAGTAGCATTCTGCCGTTAGTACTGAGCTTTTTTGTTGTTGCTGTTGGCAGGCTTTATATTATTGACTCAATCTGACTAATCATTATTGGTCTATTAGGTTTTCTAATTCTTCCTAATTCAGTCTTGGTAGGTTGTATGTTTCCACATATTTAGCCATTTCCTCTAGATTTTCCAGTTTGTTAGTATACAGTTGTTCATAATAGTCTCTAATAATCATTTGTATTTCTGTAATATCAGTGATAATGTCTCATTTTTTATTTCTGATTCTGTTTATTTGTATCTTCTCTCTTCTCTTGTTTAGTCTAGTTGCTGACTTATTAATTTTGTTTATTCACAGAACCAACTTTTCAGTTCATATATTCCTTATGTTGCTTTTAAGTCTATTTTGTTTAGTTCTACTCTGATCTTTATTTCTTTTTTTCAGCTAATTTGGGGTTTGGGTGTTTTTTTGTTTTGTTTTTTGTTTTTGTTTTTTGCTTTTATATTTGCTTGACGTGTATCATTGCATTGTTTGTTTGAAATCTTTCTGGTTTTTTGATATAGATGCCTATTGCTATTAATTTCCTCCTTATGACTGTTTTTGTTGTGTGTCACAGGATTTGGTATGTTGAACTGTTAATTCGTTTCAAGAATTTTTTTTTAATTTCTGCCTTAAATTTTTTGTGTGCCAATGATTATTCAGAAACATTTTGTTTAATTTCCTTGTATTTACGCAATTTCCAAAGTTCCTCTGGCTGTTGATTTCTACTTTTATTCTATTTGGTCTAAGAAGATACTTGGTATGATTTTGATACTTAAAATTTTGTTGAGGTTTGTTTTGTGGCCTAACATATGGCCATTGCTGGAGAATGTCTCATCTACTGATGAGAAGAATGTGTATTCTGCAGTTATTTAATAAAAAATGTTGCAAATGTCTCTTAGGTACATTTAGTCAAAAACCCACTTAAGTCCAATGTTTCTTTGTTTATTTTCTCTCTATATGAGTTTTCTAAGGCTAAGAATGTGGTATTGGGTTCCCCATTATTATTATATTAAGAGTCTATCTCTTTCTTTAGATCTATTATAGTCATGTTTGCTTTATGAATCTGTGTCCTCCAGTATTGGGTGCATATGTATTTAAAGTTGTTATATCTTCTTTTTGGATTAATCTATTTATCATTATAGAATGACCTTCATTCTTTTTTAAATACCATTTTTTGACTCAAAGTCTGTTTTATCTGATATCATCATACTTACTCCTGTTTGCTTCTGGTTTTTGTTTGTGTAGAATATCATTTTTCATCTTTTTATTTTCAGTATATATTTACAGGTAAAGTGTGTTTCTTTTAGGCAGCATATAGTTGGGTCACATTTTTTAAAACCATTCAGCCAGACTGTATCTTTTAAATAGATAATCTATTATTTTTACACTCAAGGTTATTATTAAAATGGGAGGTTTGTTTCTATCATATTCTTATTTGTTTTCCAGTTGCTTTTTACATGTTCTTGTTCCTTTCTTTTTCCTTTATTGTTAGTCATTGTGGTTTGCTGATTTTCTGTGGTAGTATTACTTGACACTTTTCCACATTTGTGTGTTTGTTTTATCAGTAGGTTTTATACTTTCATGTGTTTTCATAGTGGTAAATGTCATCTTTCATGCCCAGGTTTAGGGCTCCCTTGGGCATTTCTTGCAAGACCTATTTAGTAATAACAAATTCCCTCATCATTTGCTTGTCTAGGAAAGAATTTATTTCTTCTTTTCCAAAGGAAGGCTGTTGTGGATGGAGTATCCATGAGTGGTAGGATTTGGGTCTTTTTTTTTTTTTTTTGGCACTTTGAACATATCATCTAATTCTCTTCTGGTCTGTAAAATTTCTGCTGAGAAATCCTCTATTAGTCTGATGGAGACTCTTTTATAGGTAACTAGACACTTTTCTTTTGCTGTTTTTATAATTTTTTAGTCTGTTATTGACCTTAGACAGTTTGACTACAATATGCTGTAAAGAAAAACATTTTGAATTGAATCGAGGAATCACTGGGCCTACTGTATCTAATGTCTAAATCTCATGCTAGACTTGAGAAGTTTTCATCTATTATTTTGTTAAATAGATTTTCAAACTCTTTCATCCTCTCTTTGCCTTAAATGAAACAGATAATTTATATATTTATTCTCTTTATGGTGTTCCATATATTTCAAAGACTTCGTTCCTTTTTAATTTTTAATTTGTATCATTTTATGACTGGGTTATTTCAAAAGACCTATGTTTAAGTTCCAAGATTCTTTCCTCTGCTTGATCTGGTCTATTGTTAAAGTATTATAGAATATCCTGTATTTATTCAGTGAATTCTTTAGTTACAAAATTTCCATTTTTAAAATCATATCTCTTTGTTAAGTTTCTCATTTATATCCTGAAGTTTTTTATATCTTATATTATTGCTTTTTGGAATTCTCTTGTCATTGAGCTTCTTTAGTATCATGATTTTGAATTTTTGGAGGGTCATGTGGGTTTCTTTTTGAGTGGGATCTTTTGCTGGAGGAATTATTGTTTTCATTTGAAGATGTTATATTGTCTTTCTTTTTCAAGTTATCTGCTTCCTTACATTCATATCTGCAAAACTATTATTAATATTTTTAAAGGAGTTCAAGAGTAGTTTCATTTCTACCCATAACTCATTCTATGGGAATGGTTCTACTGATGTAAATTACTGGAACACCAGAAATAAAAATACCAGAAATTAAAAACAAACAAACAAACAGAAATAAAAGATCAGTGTGCTTGAAAACCTGGCAACAATGAGAATAAGGATTAAATGGGAGAAAAAAATACTTGAAAAAATATTAACCAAGGAATACACTGATTTGATGAAGATTGTGAACTAACAAATAAAAGAAATTCAGTAAATCAAATGAGAATAAATATAACGAAAACACATCAATGCACATCATAGTCAAATTTTTGAAAAGCATTGAAAAAGAAAAAAAGTGTCTTAACAGCAGACAGAGATGAAAGACACAGAAGGAGAAGAGATCAGTATGACAGCAGACTTCTCCACAGAAAGTACTCATTTAAAAAATAATTGGGAAAAGGTGAGAGAAAATGACATTAATCCTAGAAATTTATACTAAAAAAATGTATCTCAAAAGTCAAAGCAGATTTGTTCTATAAAGAATGTTAATTAACAAGAAAAAATGATATCAGATGAAAATTTGAATCCACTGAAAGTAAGCAGAGAATGGAAAATATGTGGATATTTCCTCACATCTTAATGTCTTTAAAATTAAGTGACTCTTAAACAAAAGTAACAATGTGTGATTTTAAAATTTACATTGAAGTAAAATACTTGACAACAAATGAACATATAAGGCAAATGAGAAGAGTAGAAATGAAAATATATACAGTTATTAATATTATTATTATATGCTTGAAGTGACACAATAGACTGTCACACTTGAAGCTACAAACTTATGGCAACAACTATAAAATCAAATAATGTAATGTAACTAAGCTATCAATAATGGAAATGAATTGCAATTACTTTTTAAAGACTCAATTACTCCAGAAAATAGGCAGAAATAAGGAATTAAACAATGAAAATGTGCTACAAAAATAAAGCAAAACCATAATATAGTAGATTTAAATCCACTCACATCAATGTTTACTTTAAATGTATATAATTTAAATGCTTCTACTGAGGCAAATATTGTCAAAATATAAAAAAAGTTATCCACAAAACACTCTATTAACATAAAAAACAAAAAGATACGATTTTAAAAGGGTGAAAAATATATCATGTGAACATTCATCAAGAGAAGGTTGGAATAGCTGCATTATTATCAGAAAAAGACTTCATAAAAAGGAATGCTACTAAAGATCATCTCATGAGGACAAAGTGCAAAATTCATTAGTAGGATGTAACATTCTTAAATAAATATATACATAACAAAAAAGCTTCAAAATACATAAAGAAAATTAGATAGAAAAAGCAATTTTTCAAGATTTGAAACTATTTTTTAAATAATTGATAGAATAAATGGACAGAAATAAATAATGATGTATGAGACTTGAATAATACAATTAACCAACTTGATCAAGTTGACATTTATACAACACTTCACTCAACAACAACCAACTACAAATTCACTTTTCAAAAATACTCAAAAATTATTATAACATATAACATATTATGGACATAAATTAAGTCCCAATCAATTTAATAGGCTTGAAATAAAATATGATGTCTAAATACAATACAAATAAACTTAAATCAATAATAAAAAGATATATGTAAAAACCTCAATTCTTGAAATTAAACAACATACCTATAGGTAACTTGGCTCAAAGAAGAAATCACGGCCGGGCGCGGTGGCTCAAGCCTGTAATCCCAGCACTTTGGGGGGCCGAGACGGGCGGATCACGAGGTCAGGAGATCGAGACCATCCTGGCTAACATGGTGAAACCCCGTCTCTATTAAGAAATACAAAAAACTAGCCGGGCGAGGTGGCGGGCGTCTGTAGTCCCAGCTACTCAGGAGGCTGAGGCCGGAGAATGGCGTGAACCCGGGAGGCGGAGCTTGCAGTGAGCTGAGATCCGGCCACTGCACTCCAGCCCGGGCGACAGAGCGAGACTCCGTCTCAAAAAAATAAAAAAAAATTAAAAAAAAAAAAAGAAATCACAAGAAATTTGGAAATTTTGTTTTTGAAGACCAACATACTAAAATTTGACATATTCATAAGGCTTAAATAAAAATGTAGAGCAGGGGTGTCTAATTTTTTTGCTTCCTTAGGCCACACTGGAAAAATAAAAATTGTCTTGGACCACACATAAAATATACTAACAATGAGCTAAAAAAAAAATCACAAAAAAATTTATAATATTCTAAGAAAGTTTATGAATGTATATTGGGCCACATTCAAAGCCATCCTGGACCACATGCAATCCATGGGCCACAGGTTGGACAAGTTTGATTTAGAGCCCATATTAGAAGAAAAATCCTTAAATAAATAAAGTTTTACTTCATAAAGAAAGTAAAGAAAATGTAAATTACAATCAAAGTCTAGCACCAGAGAAAGGACAACACAGATAATAGAAACCAATTAAGTAGAAAAGTGGTAATAAATAAAGAAAAATAAATAAAGCAAAAGCTGGCTATTTGAAAAGATCAATACAATTGAAAATCCTCTTACCACACTGATGAATGAGAAACAGAAATATAGAAGACACAATCTACCAATAGCAAGAAATAGGGGATATGCTACAAATTCCACAGACTCTAACAGGATAATAAATATTAGAATAACTCTATGCCAGATAATATGAAAATCTAGATAAAATAGACAAATAGCACCATATTAAAAGGATAATATATCAAAAACAATGTAATTTATTCTACGAAGATGAGAGTAGCTTATTATTTGAAAATGTATCACTGGATTAGCGTATTAGAAACAAAACCATAGATTATCTCAATAGATGCAGAAAATATATTTGACAAAAATAAAAATTCTTTAATAAAAATTTTCAGGATACTATAAATGTCTGAATGTTTTTCCCTCAAGAAAAGGATGAGGATGTGTAATCTCATGATTTACTTCTTCAACATTTTACTGTTCCACATCGTATTGAAGGTCAGAAAGGAAAGAAAGAAAAAAACAGAAGAGAGGAAAAGAAAGACAGCAAGAGGGGCAGAAAAGGAGGTAGAAAAGATGGTAGGGAGGGACAGATCAGAAAGAAACAAGGAAAACATTATTCACATCCAGTGAAAAATTCTAAACAGTATACCACACATGGCAACAGAAATAATCATTGACTTTAGCCAGATCACAATACACAAGGCCAATAAATAAACATCAATTGTATTTTACTATGGTAAAATCAAAAAATTGAAAATTGAAAGTTAAAAATACAACATGCCATAGCTTTAATGTATACGAAGTATATTGGATTAAAGACAACTTTAGCAAACTATGTGCAATGCTTAGAAACTGAAAATTTCAAAATACTACTGAGAGAAATTTAAAAACAGTTAAATATATGTTGTTTATTAGCATGTTAAATAGCACGGAGAGATACACTATGATTATGAATATTTTCTACATCATATTTGTGATTCTGTTATAAGACTACATACGTTTCTCAAAACTCATTGAATGGTACACTTTGAAGTGGTGAGCTTGTTATACTTAAATTATTTCTCGAAAAAAATAAATTTTATTAAATAAATTTATAATTATACTTAGTTCAAATCCTGCATCACGAAACCTTCCTTCTCCTATTTCATATTTGTATTTCTCTCACATTGAGAACTGTGCTTACCAGCAATATAAATATACAGCCATGCATTTATTCAATACATACAAAGTCTCAATACCATGATCTAAAACAAATTCAATCAGAATAATCTCAAAATTTCTTTGCAGAAATTATTCTTACTAGAATATATTACATTTAGTATGTAGAATCAGAGTACTGAAATGTTATTACTTTGTAACAAGAGAATATTGTTTGTCACATTTTACTTTGTGGAACTTATTTATGACCTAGTATATTGCCATTTTTTGTGAATATTTCATGCATAGTTGAGAAAAATATTCTATTTCATGTTTAAAAAATTATATTTATCTATATCAATATTTATATATCTCTTTTTCTCTATATATATACACACATATTCTCTCTATATATGTAGACTATAAATAGTCATAAATATATATATGACTGACCTTGTTAGTTCAGTTATTTAGGTCTGTTATATCTATGTATATATTTTGCTCACTTCATGTATTTTGACATATCTTGGACTAAGGTTTGCATGTTATATTCTTATATTATTACTGTAGTTCTCGTCTTTTCTGTTCATATCTTTCTGTTCATATCTTGTAACTTTGATAGCTACTGCCAAATCTCCTTCCATAGGGATTATAGCAGTAAATATTTCCATCATCATTATATGAAAATGCGTGTTTTAATACAACACTACATGTCATAACCATTGGAAATTTTGTGAGTCAAATAGTTTTAAAAATTGTGTTAAGGTAGTTTAAGTTTAAATTTGAATTTTCTTATTATCTTATTATATGTGATTTTGAGCATTGAGAGCAATAGGAGACAAGTAAATAGTTAGGCAGAGAGAGACAGGTCCCCAGTAAAACCCAACCTTAAAGCCAAAAACAGCCTGAAGCCTGAAAGCTGAAACGCCAGTTCCAGATAGAGTCTGTGACTGTAATGGTTAATACTGAGTGTCAACTTGATTGGATTGAAGGATGTAAAGTATTGTTCCTGCGTATGTCTGTAAGAGTGTTGCCAAAGCAGATTAACATCTGAGTCCGCGAATTGGGATAGGCAGACCCACCCTCAATCTGGATGAGTACCATCTAATCAGCTGCCAGGCAGATGAAGCACGCAGAAGAAGATGGAAAGAGAAGACTGGCTGAGTCTTCTGGGATTCATCTTTTTCCCATGTTGGATGCTTCCTTCCATCCAACATTGGACTCCAACTTCATCAGCTTTTGGACTCTTGGACTTAGATCAGTGGTTTCCCAGGGGCTCTCCTGCCTTTGGCCACAGAGTGCAGACTGCACAGTCAGCTTCCTTACTTTTGCAGTTTTGGGACTTCGACTGGCTTCCTTACTCCTCAGCTTGAAGACAGCCTGTTGTGGGACTTCACTTTTTGATCCTGTGAGTCAATACTCCTTAATAAACTCCTCTTTATATATTCATCTAACCTGTTAGTTCTGTCCCTCTAGAGAACCCTGTCTAATACAATGGCAGACACAGAACTTCTATCCCCATCTTACCCTTTCTTTCTCGATTGGTTCTTCTGGATGACTTTTAACCAATTAGATGGTGTCTTTTCCAATGACCACCCATGGACCAATTGGCACACCCATTCTAAGCCCATAAAAACCCTGAACTCAGCCATACAGATGGCTACCCACTCTCAGATTCTCTCTCACTCTGAGAGCTTTCCTTCTGTCCCTCAATAAAATTCTTCTCTGCCTAACTCACTCTTCAGTGTCCAGGCACCTTATTCCTCTTGGTCACAGGATATGAACCCAGAACATGCCAAGCTGTGGATGATGGGAATAAAGGAGAGCTATAACACTTGGCAGCCTACAGGAGAGACAGCTATAACAGCTACCAGGTGCCAAGTTATGGGAGTGAAGTGCTGTGACATCTCTTGGGGGTTAAGACCTCAGGACTCCATGAGCAAGACCTCTAACATCCCGTGGGGCTCTATGATTGCTGGCATCTCCAAGTTTTCAGGTGCCACTGAGTTCCCCTCATCTAGATGCTGGCACCCAAGTTGGAGACTGCTCACAGCACATCCAGTCCAGCCTTAGACTGAGAGCAGAGCTGGTGCGGGAAGGAAGCCAGGACATCAGCCAAGCACAACCTACTGGGTCAAGCAGGCAGAAGAAGACTAGTGGGCCCCAAGCAAGGCCCAGGCTTAGGCAGCAGCGACTGCAGAGATTTCTGACTGGCAAAGTAGCCCCAGAGGAATCCTGTAAAAGCATCTCTAGTAGAGTTGTCATTTTTTCTTTTACTTTGAGTTATATCTATATTCTTAACATTTTTTTTTTACTGAATAGCTGATATTAATTAAATTATTTTAAACAAATATTTGGACTTTGTAAGGGTCATATGTGTTTGTTAGTAGATGTTTTGTTATATGTTTTTGTTAGTGATAAAATAATTGGCATAGTTATATATGCCAAATAATTTTCAGAGAAACTCCTCATTTTCAGAAACACTAAAATGTTAGATTTCTTATTCAAACTAATTTTCTAAGTGAAATTTACATTTTCTAAGTTTCTCTTTTATGTAGAAGTACAAATATTTCAACAAAAAATACATTTGAAAATAAGTAAATTCAGTCAGGCACCAGAATGAAAATTTACATCACTCAAATTTCTTCTAAAATATTCCTGTCTTTAAGTCCGTGTTTTGCTTAATTGTTCTTGGTAACTTTAACTCCTTTTTCTCTACTTTTTTATGTGTTTCAATTTCAGGGTAGTAATTTTGAGATATAAATAAATATAATAACTTTTAAATATTTCTTCTGGTCCTTGGACATAGCTTACTTTCTGTAATTATTGCTACAATTTATTTCCAGAGTTGTCTCTACTATACTGAGACATTGAAAGTATGATTCAGGTCTCTTTTTGTCCTTAATACTAGCAGAGTATGTGGCATCTAGTAACTGCTCAGTATTTTCTGAATAAAAAAATGTAGGTTAAATTGAGGGGCCTAGTTTAAGTCACTTTTACTTTCCAAATTTTCCATCTCTTTAATCCTACAGTGTGTCATCTAACTCGTTTTACCCAACTTTCCTCCTTGTTAAAATGAGGATGATAATTACATGTACCTTTTGCAATTATTACATAAGAAGTGTGTCAAAACATTTAAATGTTTAGAATAGTACTTCAAAGACAAAGCACACAATAATGTTAGCCATCATTGTTGCCACTAGTATTATTAAAACAAAGGATTTCAATATCATTACATAATAAGTATTTACTAAAATTTCTTAAGTGTAGATTGATTAGGTTGAATCTTACTAGGTCAGTTTGCTTGCCAGAAATTAACAAAAGGGCCCAGAATGTAAAAGGGGAATTACTAGATCAAAGGATAAGAAGCAAATATTAAAATAAAGCAGGGATAACATAACAGCCAATAAGAAGTTATTGACCAATAATTGTACTGCCTGAAGCAAAATCTGTTTTGTTCACTCTATTATTTATATTAATGAGCTTTTTAATACCTTCATCTTTTCCTTGTAAGTTTAGACTTGTGAGTAGCTAGACCTCAGCAAACTCTGTGGATAACTATGACTTAATGACATACTATTTTTAGCATCTCTTGGAGATGCTGCAAAATTAATAATGTCACATATATGATATAAACAGCCTTGTCACTTTGAATTTGCTGGTTGAGCAACTTTGCCTTTAAAATGTATATAAATTACGTCGTGGTTTTTAATGAGTTGAGGTGCCTGCATTGATATTAACCCTGTAATATCATTTATGCAGAAAGAGAAGTTTTCTAAATATATTTAAAATCTTTCCTAGAACAGAATTATTTCTATGGTAAATAAATATGTCTTCAACTATCTATTCCTCTATCCATTCATGAATACACTTATCTTTTTGAGAAAGCTATATTAGATTATGAAACCTAATTACTGTAAAATTATGAAAAGATTCTGAATTAACAAAACATAAACAATATTTCTCTTAGCAATAGTCTAGTAAGAATCATAACTCACTTTTACATACTGTTTTATACTTTACAAAGTGCATTTATACACATTATTGCATTAGAATTTCACAATACTACATGAGAGAAACAGAAGTAGCATAAATCCCATTTTAAATATGAGAAATACAGCACACAGAAAAAATTGGAGATATGCTCTGCATTCCACAGCTAGCATAGGACTTGAAGTCAGCTATTTTGACTGATATTTGAGTGCTTTTTCTATTACTACGCAAAACCTCTTTAAACATAGAGGCAAATTTTCACACTGCTCATGCACTGATTATGCTTTCACTTAAAAGTAAATGTAATATCATTATTACACCTCCTTAATTAAACGTATCATTAAATTTATTTAATTAAATATCAATTATATTTTATGGGATTAAAAGTTCTTAACATTTAAGTGTTGTCTCAGAACAAAACCACAATAATTATAAGCATTAATTTAGATAGTGTATTAGTTTTCTATTCCTATAAACAAGTTACTATGAATTTAGCAGCTTTAAGCAGCAGCTGTTTATTATCTCACAGTTTTCGTAAGTGAGAAGGCTGCCATGGCATGGATGTGTTCCCTGCCCTGTGTCTCACAAGGCCAAAATAAAATTTTAGGGAAAAGAGGCAGAAATATTCTTGTATTAAATATTAATCATTTAACAATGGCTTTCTTTCTGTTTTCTATGTTCTTCCCTTCTGGAAATCTTGGTAGATTATATTGGATTTCCTGGGTCAATGCTTTAAATGTTCTAAGTTTCTGTTTTCCATCTCTTTTTGTTGTTGTTGTTCTGTTTTCCAGAAGCTTTGCTCAAATAATTTTTCAAGTCTTACATGGAATTTTTTATTTCTCCATAATCATTTAAGCTCCTAAAATCTCATTCTTGTTCTCCAAATGCCCATTTTTTGTGATAGTCTAATCCTTGCTTTTGCATGCCATGTATTTACTTTCTTTGATAGTATAAAGTAAAACTTTTGAAATTTTTTTTTGTGTCTCTTTCATTGTCTACATCTTTCATATTTAAGTATTTTTCATGTGTGTTTTGAGATTTAAGTGAAGGCCAATGCAAAGTTTTATTTTCCAGGTTTAACTAGAATCTGAATATATACTACTGGTAGCTATAGTCAAATGGCATGTTGACAATATCCACTAAAACTAAACCCCAAGTTTAAGGTGTTCTACTTCTCCAATGCATCTACTGTCTCTTAATTTTACAGTAATGTTTTTATCTATGTGATTTTAAGACTGAATTCTAAATTTTGAAGATAAATGGCATTTACAGTATGATTTTCTGAATTGTGCTTCTGATTCTTACATTTTATATAAAGAAAGTATATTTCACAGGTTTATCATCTTGATTAACAAAGAAGCTAATTTTAAAAAACACACACACATTAAATCAAAGCTCATGAGAATATTCATAGTAAAATTTTGGCTCTATTATGATAATAAATAAGTTACCTCAAACCTTCACCCTTGCCTTGGCCATATAATACTTATCATGTCTTTCCTTGCCCTTTGACTTCAGGTTTGAACATGTGATTGTTCTGGTGAATTCAATGCAGATGGAAGTAACAGTGTACTTATGACTTAATAAAACTCATATGTTTCTTTTTTTTTATTCTTTCTTATCTTCCTGCCATCATCTTGTAAAGTGATTCTGGGTTCTCCAGAGAAACAGAAACTAAAGGGTCAATCTCTCTCTCTCTCTCTTTCTCTCTCTCTCTCTCTCTCTCTGTGTGTGTGTGTGTGTGTGTGTGTGTGTGTGTGTGTGGAGAGAGGGAGAGAGAGAAATGAATAGAGAAACAGAGAGAGAGAGAAAGACAAAGTGAGAAATAGAGATTTATTATAAGGAATTGGCTTATAGGATTATGGAAGGTGAGAAGTACCAAAATCTGCATTTGGCAAGCCAGAGATCCAGGAGAGCTGATCATGTCTTTCCAGTCTGAAAGCCAGCAGGCCCAAGACCGAAGAAGAGTCAATGTTTCATTTTAGTTCAATGGTAGAAAAAGACAATTGTCAGTTCAAGGCAGTCAGGCAGGAGGAGTTCCCTCTTACTTGTGGAAGAATCAGCCTTCATGTTTTAATCAGGCCTTCAAGTAATTGGATCAGGCCCACACATGTTAAGGAGGGCACTCCATTGTAATTGGTTTATGCATTTAAATGTTAATGTTCTACACAAATACCCTCACAGACACACTCACAATGTTTGACCAAATAGTTGGCATCCCATGGCCCAGAAGTGGTTGACACATAAAATTAACCAGCATGACTAGGTAGCTACTACCTCCACAGAATGAACTAAAGTAGACCTGTTCCAGTTAAGCCCAACCAGACCCACAACTTGAAGCAGAACCACCTATCCAAGCGTAGCCTGTATCATGTAGACTCTCTGGGAACCTGCAGATTTCATGTAAATAAATAATTTGTTTGCTAAGATGTTGAGTTTTAGGTGGTTGATGATGTAGCAATGGTAGACTATATAACTAATCCTTACCTACTAGGTAACTGAATAACCATTGTTATGAGACAATCACATATAGTCATAGTAATATATTTCATTTAAAGGTTACTACTCATATCTAAATATGCTTCTTTATTTTAAGCCTTCACCAGATTTGCTGTATTAGAAACTATAAATGCATTGTTTTAGGTGGGATACTAATCTGAGTATAAACGTCAGTGCAAGCAGTGTCTTAAAATGATAACCAAAATAAACTATTAAAGGAATTATTTTTTTTCATTTTGCATGGGGCATGTCTGTGTAAGCATTTATCCTCTGTACTTGGGTTTTTAATATAATTTCCTCCTTAATTTATGTTAACCAATTTTCTGTTCTCATACTTGTCATCACTTAATGTCTTTCCGATAAGCGTGTTATGACATCCACTTTCTAGTCTTAAGGAATCCCGATCTGCAACAAGTGCACTTTTAAAAATATCATTTTCAACTTCTCTAATTTCTGCAGCACTAACTCTGAAGTCTACGGATATGTATGCTGTGTGTTTCCAACACAGAACGTTTATTTCCTTGAAGAACATGTGATGATATTTGAATGCTACTTGAAGGTTTTTTATAAATTGAAACAAATTTTCTCTTGAATAAATTACACCTAATCTCCACCAAAGACAGTTCAAATTCTTCTTAAAAATAAAGTCAAATCTGGTGCCCGTTACATCAAATGTTGAAACCAGATTAGGTAGCTAAATACGAATGCTGTGCCCACTAATACTGAACCACATGATACTTGAGAAATGCCTTATATCTATTTGTTTCTTTGGCTTAATGCCAAGCGTACAGGTTTCTTACGATGACTAAATGAGACAATACATGTGGCAGATAATTTATACTTGGTAAGTTATGTACCATTATACATATTCTTTCTATTTCATTTATAGAACACCCTGTTCACATGTCGAGAGGCTACTCAATGTCAGCTTGTGCTCTCACAAGAGAAGTTTTTGGTACTAAAAATGTCAAGTGGCCTCTAACTTTTAATAAGAATTACAATAAAAATGAAAAAAAAATTGCAGTGTGAAGAGGCTATAGTGTGTACATATATATATCCTAAATAAGTGATTCTGACAAGTAGATGATCATTTTTAAATTTATAATTATTAGAAATCTAGTCCAATTGAGAAATTGCTGTTAACAGTACAGTATTACAGTTTTCTAATCTCCCAAAGAAAGATTTACAAAATAAATGTCTATTATAAATGATACTAGTGTTTTATTCTTCTAAGTGCTAAGGATAAAGGTTTTATATAAAATAAGTATATTGTACACAATAAAAATACCATTATGGAGAAATCGCTGTTTCTAGTAGTTTGCTACCCACTTTACATAAAAATTAATTTAAAACTCACATATCTGTTAAGACAGCTATTGTTGTTATACCCATTTTACAGGCAGAAAATTTAGAATTAAGAATTTATGTCACTTACCTAAAGTCATAAAGCTAGGAAAAGACAGAGCCAGTGTAAAATAATAGGTGCAGCCCATTTATATTCATAGTCAAATCTTAGACCTTGACATTACCCTACTATCTTTCACAGTTGAAACTTAGACCTAGTATTCCACATTCAGACCAAAAAATTCTGATTTTTTTTTAGCAGTCTCAACCATTCATATTTCTTTTCCACTTCCAAATCCATGCTATTGCACCAGAAAATAGAAAACTCTATACCGCTGTGCTTCTTGCTACATAAATACCCCAGTATTACTTTATGAAATGCTTGCTACCATCCTTCAACTTATTCCTAGTAAAACTCCACCTTATTAAGAAATGGGCACTTCTCTATTTGAAGCTATTACCAATTTCCTGTTGTCTCTTACTTGAGTACTACTACCACTTTCACCCCAGGAGTAAGAAATGTTTCATAATTCAAGGAAAATCACTTTTACCATACACATCCAAATGAAACTCTTCTACTCTTCAGGCAAATCGGATTCTTTTAAATTGGTACTTAGCTCTAAATAACATTAACTTACATCCAGTTTCTCAAAATAGAATACTATAAATCACTGTTAACATATCACATTCTCTTATCTTCCATATCCATCAGCAATTCTTGTGATATTACCTCTTACAGATCTCTAGGATCCACCCTCTTTAATTCCATGTTCTCCTCTCTAGAGCAAGCAATCTCAGTCATCTATGGAGGCAATGGCAGGGCACATCTACTAACTTGTCCCTCTTTATCAACTCTTGTCCATTTCTACCATGGAAGTTGGTTCAAAAAACAATTCTAATTAGGCCAAGATTCTTACTTAAAATGCTTCAAGTTTTTAATAAAAGAATTTAACAAAATCTGACATTATTCTATATTACTATTAGTTTATATGTTCTACCACATTGGTCTTCTTTCAATCACACAAGTTAACTTCAGTCTTTACCACTGGACCTTTTACATGTTCCTTTCTCTGTCTTAGATTCATTTTTTCTTCATTTATCTGTTTATTTTCTACTTCTTTGTATCAAATTTTAATTTCTTCAGGAAATTTCCCTGACCCTAGTATGTCTTTTCCTTATCTCATGACACTGTAAGACTTATTTTCACAGATCTTACTCTGCTGTAGTTTAATGTTATGTTTGTGATTATTTTATTAATGTCTGCCTCAACAGTTAAAGAGCTGTAAGTTCCACAAAACAGAGATAGTTTCACATATTGAGCCTTGAAAATAGAAAGTTATTAAAAGAATATTTGTTGATTATTGGATTGACTGATATTGGTCATAGAAGGTCCTTTATTCCACTTAAATTTCTTCTTTCTACACCCATCTTCTGGAATTATAGCATATTACTTCTTTACTAATTTTGCTTTTGGTGTGAGATTTTTTTTTTGAAAAACACCACCTTCAGTCCTTAGTAACCTGTAAGTACTTCCTTCACTTAACTCTTTATCAGCAATATCTGCATATACAGCATACAGCACAGCTTCATTTGTTAGATATCAATAATATTTTGTTGACTGGATGAATAAATTAATGCATGAAGGTGAAGTTAATGGCAAGTAAAATCACAGAAGTCTCACGTGGTGAGTATAATTTACTGGGAGGGGCCTACATTGAGGATTTATCCAAAAGTGTAAGTGACGGGCAGCAGCAGCCCACCTGGAGAAGCAGGGGAGGCACAGCTGGGTTGCACGCTCTATGGATCTGGCAGGAGTCAGAAACAGGTGGGATCCCCGCTCCCTTCCTAGTTGATGGGGCAAGAGCCCTTCCCTCCCAGGTGTAGCTGCAGCTGCCCAGTCTCCCTGGTGGACCTGGACATCCTTGGGCTCTTGAAGACCGGGAAGCCCCCTTTACTCACAGGCTCGGAAGTGCCTGCTCCTGATGCCTGGCCTCTCCCCACCCCTAGGCCTACTCTGATTTCTGAGCAAAGTTGAGGACAAGCTCTGGTGCTGTTGCAACCTGGCAAGGTGTGCATGCACTTGGGGCAGTGCTGAAATGCCAGCCCCCTTCCGCCTCAACCCCCTCTGGACTTGAATCACCAATTAACTTGGGAGGAAGGCCAAGGGGGCCCTGAGGACAGCTCGATGTAGGCCTGAATGCACCCCTCACCACGAACGGCCTGGGTGCCTGGACAACAGGATTAATGATGACAGGAGGCAGACAGGAAGAGGGGCAGGTCCCCGGTAAAGCCAGACCTTCAGGCCAGGGATGGCTTGAAGCATGGGGGCCAGTTGTCAGTTCCAAGTAGAGTCCATGGCTCAGAGTGAGAACTTACCGTGCTTTTTCCAGGCTTGCCCATGGCCACCTGTGGATTAATCAGCATGCACTTCCTCCCTTCTGAAGCCCATAAACCCTGGAATGAGCTACATTCACAGAAACGGTGGGACTACCAGCTGTGGGAAGGAGCTATCCACTGCAAGTCTTCTCTCTGCTGAGAACTGGACACTTGTTAGGATGGCCTGCCTGAGGAAAGGAGCTACTCACTACAGGTCTCCTCTCTGCTGAAAGCTGGACACTCATCTGGATGACCCGCCTGTAGAAAGAATTCACCCACTTCAGGTATCCTGAGAGTTGTTCTGTTGCTCAATGAAGCTCCTCTCTGCCTTGCTACCCTTCCAGTTGTTTGCAGACCTCATTCTTTCTGGACACAGGACAAGAATTTGGGCTTGCTGAATAGCAGGACTGAAAGAGCTGTAACACAAACTGGGCTGAAACATGCCCCCAGTTCACCATGTTACAGGTGTCAAGAAGGAGAGAACTGCAGCCCTTTGGGAATCCTAGACCTAGGGGCTCCCCTAGTCAGGGCTGCAACACCCTCTTTGAGGCTCTGTGGTTGCTGGCATTTCCAAGCTTCTGTGTACCACTGTGTTTCCTGGTGCTAGAAGTGGAAGCCAATTGTGGTACTCCTGGTCCAGCCACAGCCTTGCATGGAGCAGGGGCCTGGAGCTGCCTTCCCTGCCATAGCCGGCATGCCTAGCTGTGTGCAGTGACCAGATCCCACCCTCACTCACATACCTCTAACTGCTTCATTCTTGGCTCACCCTTGGCAGGCATGGGATCCGGTCCGGTAGAGTGAACTGAGTGCAGCCTGCTGGGCCAAGTGAGCTTGGGAACAAGCTCGGAGGTCCTGAGCAACACTCAGGCAGAAGGCACCACTGGCTACAAAGGTTTCTTGTTGGCAAAGCGACAGCCCAAGGATCCCCTGACATTTTGGGGGGTGCTCTTCTGGGATCTTCAGAGGGTGAGTAAAAGAGGACTTGCTGCTTTCCATCCTTTTTTTTTTTTTTTTCCGGAGTCCATAAACTACACACTAGCCAAAATGAAAGAAAAATATGGGCCTCTGTCAGCCAACTAAAAGCAACAAGTGTGGTTGCTGGACTTAAGACACAGAGGACAAGCTTGCTGGGGAGGACACTGTCAATCACTTGTCACCCTTGGGTGTTGGGAATGTTGGCCTTGTGCCAACCTGGTTTCCCTTCACGAAAGTTTAGCTGTCACTTGAGATTGGAAGGATGTCCTGGGGCAATTGCAGATATCTGACTGAGGCTATACCTTGGTGTTATCCAAAGGCCCCTGGACTAACTCCCATCCCCACCTGCCCATTAGGGTGTCAGCACTAGTACCCTCAGTCTTTCCTATCACACTTTCTGTCTCTCCTTTCCCTCCCCTCCCCTCCACTCCCCTCCCCTCCTCTCCTTTCCTTTCCTTTTCTTTCCTCTCTGACTACCATGGCTACGATCCTCTTTTTTATACACAATGTTAAGGGTACCACAGAGAAAATATTACTGGGTAGAATAAGCACTTGGAAGCCGGGCATGGTGTCTCACGCCTGTAATCTCAGAACTTTGGGAGGCCAAGGTGGGCAGATCACCTGAGGTCAGGAGTTCGAGACCAGTCTGGCCAACATGGTGAAACCCCATGTCTACTAAAAATAGAAAAAAGGAGTGGGGCATGGTGGCAGGCACCTGCAGTCCCAGATATTTGGGAGGCTGATGCACGAAAATCACTTGAACCTAGGAGGTGGAGGTTGCAGTGAGCCAAGATTGCACAACTGCACTCCAGCCTGGGCAACGGAGTGAGACTCCATCTCAAAAAAGAAAGAGAAAGAAAGAGAAAGAGAAGGAAAAGAAAAGAAAAAAGAAGAGAAGAGAAAAGAAAAGAAAAGAAAAGGAGAGGAAAGGAAAGAATAAGCGCTCGGCTTAGTGATCAGGAATGTAAATCAGAACAATGTGGTATCTGTCTATTGTTAGAAGCAAGGAGAATGTAACAACTGAGACTTTCCTTTCCCCTGTTGAAAGAAGCCATTTCCACAGGTAAAGAGGCTTTTTCCTCCAGGCACCTTCCCCTTCCCTACACTTAAGTTTTTCTTTTTTTTTTTTTTCTTTTTTCTCCACCATGTAAGCAGTCAACATAGGTAACCTGGGGAGCTTTTCTATGCAGGATTTTTTTTTTTTTCTTTTGGGAGACATCTTATTAGGCCCAGTCCTAAATTCCCAGGCCTCCCTTTCTTTCCTTGGTTTGAGGGGTACCTAGTTTCACAGTTTTACTTTAGCATTCTGCTTATGATAGGGAAGAAACGAAAGAGTGGCCCTGGCTACCCCATCAATTACTGGCTGCAATTTGGTAAGGGCTACCTGGGACTTCATTTAATGAGTCCATACAAAGGGAAAGCTAAACCTGAGAGACCCAGAGGTAGATGAAAGTGGAAGTCGAGAGGCACAGTGCAGGTGAGCATGACTAATTCCTGCCATTAGGGTCTTCCACTTCTGGATGGAAGTCATGTTGCATCCATGGCATAGATAAGGTCTAGGGAACTCAAAAGTGACTGACAATGGGAGAATAGGGCAACATGAAGGTAAGTGCAAATATTCTTATCCACTAGGATGCCCTGCTACATAGGTGAAGGTGGCATGTGCAAAGGTTGCCGGGACTTAGGGATATAAGGTTGAAATAAAGAAGGGGGGCTGGGCACGGTGGCTCATGCCTGTAATCCCACCACTTTAGGAGGCCGAGGCGGGTGGATCACGAGGTCAAGAGATCGAGACCATCCTGGCTAACACAGTGAAACCCCGTCTCTAGTAAAAATACAAAAAATTAGCTGGGCATGGTGGCGGGTGCCTGTAGTCCCAGCTACTCAGGAGGCTGAGGCAGGAGAATGGCGTAAACCTGGGAGGCAGAGATTGCAGTGAGCCAAGATCACGCCACTGCACTCCAGCCTGGGTGACAGAGCGAGACTGTCTCAAAAAAAAAAAAAAAAAAAAAGAAATAAAGAAGGGGATGTCTTTTTTTTCTCTCCCGCATGTACCCCATCTATCAGCTTGAAAGAGAAAGAACAAATGGAAACCATTTCCCCCCTCTTTCCAGATGGGTAATCAACCATTTCAACCTGCACTCTTTTTGAGTGCATCCGGAATGCCTGGGACCTCCTTGACCCTCAGACTCTGGAGAGAGGAAAGAATGCCTTTTCCCCCTCTGTGCTCTCTTCCAGAAGGGGAACCAATCATCTTTAGCCTGCACTCCTCTCAAGTGCATCCTGAATCTCTGGAACTCCTTTGACCCTCAGACTCTGGAAAAAGCCAAAAAAAACAAATGTATATATTTTTCCTTTTTTCCTCTTGTGTCTTCTCTTCGAGGATGGGTAATTGCATCTCTCTACCATAGGACACTCCCCTCAGATACATTCCCTGAACTGAGAAGATATTACAAATCAAACTGAGCAATCTCTTGAAGAGGGACAACTTTTACAGAAAGATTTACTAGTTTTACCTGTGAGGTTAATTTTGTTAAGGTTCAAAAGCCAGTCACATTGGCCATTTGGCATGGCTAAGGCTGGTTAATAAGACATTTAAGAGGACTTTTTTAAAAAGGATTTCTGGCCAGGCGCCGTGGCTCATGCCTATAATCCCAGCACTTTGGGAGGCTGAAGTGGGTGGATCACGAGGTCAGGAGTTCAAGACCAGCCTGGCCAAGATGGTGAAATCCATCTCTACTAAAAATACAAAAACTAGCCAGGCGTGGTGGTGTGCACCTGTAATCCTAGCTATCTGGGAGGCTGAGGCAGAGAACTGCTTACACTTGGAAGGTGGAGGTTGTAGTGAGCCGAGATCATGCCACTGCACTCCAGCCTGGGCAACAAGCAAGACTCCATTTCAATAAATAAATAAATAAATAGGATTTATGTGGCTAAAAGCTTAACTAAAAGTGGATATCAAGCTACAGGCATATCAGGCATGCATAAAAGACCTTTATGTCTTTTCTCTCAATGGATCTAGTTTTTCTGGAAAAAGGATTTTTTTTTTTTGCTCCTTAGTCAACTTATTTTTCTCCATTTCATCTTGCCACTCCTAATGCCCACATAAGAGGCCCTAAGATGACTTTTAATGGTCTGCCACCCCTTGGGAAAAACAGAAGAGATGCCATTGACCCCATTTTTGGAAAAAAAATAAAAAAATAAAAAACACCTGTTTTTGTTTTTCTCTTGGAACCCCAGGAATTAGAGACAGATAGATCCCTCTCAAAATCTGTTTTTGTCTTCCAACTATGCCTGCTTATTAGGCCCTAGAAACTGCATGGTTTCATAGCCCTGTTTCTTAAAGGGTTCCACCCTGAAGACAGTAATAAAATTAGATCTTCAAATGAAAACCTAACAACTAACGGATCTTATTCTGTCTTTCTCTGTAGTTATGTATGTGTTATATGTGTGGTACTTATATTAAAAAAGAGCTCTAATTGACTGGTTTTAAGAAAAAATAAGCATTTGCATCAAATATTTTTAAAGAAAAATGAGGCGGTAATGTCTTTTTTTCACATGACTTTAATCTTTGAGAAATAAAAATAGCTTTAAAGATTATTGGTAAAATAAATATGTCTTCAAAGGATAGACATATGGGCTGGGCGCAGTGGCTCACGCCTGTAATCCCAGCACTTGGGGAGGCTGAGGCAGGCAGATCATGAAGTCAGGATGGAGACCATCATGGCTAACACGGTGAAACCCCATCTCTACTAATATGCAAAAAAAAAAAAAAAAAAAAAAAGTTAGCCAGGCATGGTGGCAGGTGCCTATAGTCCCAGATACTTGGGAGGCTATAGGAGGAGAATGACATGAACCTAGGAGGTGGAGCTTGCAGTGAGCCAAGATCACACCACTGCACTCCAGCATGGACAACAGAGTGAGACCCTGTCTAAAACAAAAAAAACAAAACGTGGACACATGGTCTACATTATGCAGGTCAGATACTAGGGTTGCTAAAGGCTTTAAGGTCATGAAATGCTTCTTTGGCTTTTGAAAATTGTTTGACTTGCCTTCTTTTTTTTTTTTTTTCCAAGTATTAGCATTTTATTCATTTATACTCTCATTTATGACTTGCCTTCTTTACAGCTTGGTAAGGCCTGGGGGCATATGAAGTTAACAATGCCCCCGACTATGTTGGAAAGCGTCAGACCTTATCTGCACCTAATACAAAATTAAAATAAATTACCATGTTTTACACCAAAATTTTAAAAATTTCTAAGAGTTACCATTTAACATGTATTGAAACTACTGAAAATAGATTTATGTGCAAGGTGTGTAAGGAAAGTAAAATGTGTTTTTAATTAAAGATTATAGGAAGACATGAGAATGTAAATTTTTGCTTACTCTAGAGGATTAAAGAATTATTTTTAATTAAATAAGATAAAGCTAAAGGTTTAAATGAGTTGTGGAAGGTTTGTAAAAATTAATATTGTAAAATAAATTGTGTGTGTGAACATACTGACTAAATTCAAAAGGGTATTATTCGATTTGTCCTTAAATTGAACATTGGAATAAAATCACAACAAGGATTTCTTAAGGCACTGATCTACTCTTTATCAAAAATTGATTAAGGGTTATAAAAGTTTTGTAAGAATCTCACCTCATGGTCAAATTGATTAAGATTGGATAGATTTTTCTATAAGTTTTCATTAAAAAAAATTGGGATTGATGTTAAAAGACTTTGTGAAATTTGTCTCTCTCTTTCTTGAACAAAATTTTCATGTAATGTTAGGGATAATGAAAAATTTTGGTTTGCTTTGTGAATAAACTACTGAAAAAAGAAGGAAAAGAGAAGAGACAGATCGTTTGGAAAGCTGAGTCTGCCCTAGTAATCCTAGTAATGAGTAAAGGTTTTTGCTTTTTAAAAAAAATGTTGAATCATCATTTTGGTTAAATAACTTACTTATGCTAATCTGGAGTTCTATTTCATATATCGGGTGTTTTAAACCTTTAATGTATTTGACAGGCTTCCCAAAATCAAATTTCAGCTTCAAAATTATCTTTTCTGACCCCTAATTTTGGGATGCTACAGAGGGCCCCTGGCGCATTCAAACAAGAGGTAAAGAGAATTATTTGATATGTTTAGTTACATGGGATTTTCCAAATAAAAATAAGGTTTAATCTTGTTTAGGTTATATTTTAGTAAACAGTAATGTATGTTCCAAAATTGTATGGGATTTCTGAAATTCAAATGTCTGAGTATATGCTAGCAATCATAAATAGCATTATTATGTTAAGTTACTGTAAGCCACAGAAATAACTAAATTTCTTTGTCGACTACATTTTTGACTGTGAAAACCTAAGACATTTCGTCATCCACAGGCAACTGTTGTTTTGTTTTTACTCTCTTCAAAAAATAGTTTATAATCAGTTATAGGACTAGGATAGGTTCTCATTGGTTGTTTTGAAGTTTTTCTCTTCATTTTAGATTAACCCTTCTTATTCCTGTGAACTATCCAACTATCTCTGACTGCAGCTCAGACCCCTCCAAAAAAAGGGATAGGTAAAGTAAAAATGTGCATAAACATTCTAATTATGGGCAATTATCCTGTAAATTCTGCCAGGAGATGGGAGTAAATGGGATGCCGATAACCCAAAGGTTTCTTTTTGGGCAAAATCAAATCAAGGGATTATCTACTCCCCTAAACAGTTATTTCTCTTTTAAACTTTAACTGCCCCCATACAAGATTTAATTTCTTTTATCAGAGTGAAACAGCTCTAGCCACAATATTGTTTTCTGAATTATTAGTCTATTTTACTTCTTATTTCTGTTATTTTTGGCACTGGATTTTTTCCTTCGCATACTTAACCTCCTCGTAAAGTTTATTTCTTCTTGCCTAGAGGCCATCAGACTCCAAGTGGTCATGCAACTGGAGCCTCAGATGATGGCTCCCTTTTACCAAGGACCCTTAGATAGGCCTCTGAGAAAGACCTCACTGCGTTTTCCCCAAAACAGTGCCTCCTCTCAGCATGAAGCAGTTACCTCTCCAGAGGGAGGATTGACGGCAGTGTGGCCCATCTGCAGTGGCTGCTGCGAAGACACCATCTGCCCTGGGGAAGCAACTGCTGTGGCTGCACACTCCATGGAGCCGGCAAGAGCTGGGAACAGGACGGAGCCCTGTCCCTTTCTGAGTTGGCAGGGCTGGAGCCCCCACGACCCCCACCCAGCTGCAGCTGCAGCCACCCAGCCGTGGCCGTGGACCCATGCATCCCTGCACTCTCAGAGCCCTGGGAATCCTGCTGCCCCCTCAGGCTCAGAAGTTCCTACTCCCACTGCCTGGCCTCTCCTCACTTCTGGTGCCTGATCCAATTTCAGAGCAAAGTTGAGGCCCCTCCTAGATGATGTCATGACCCGGCCAGGTGTGCATGCACTTGAGGCAGCGCTGATACACCAGCCCTCTGCTGTCTCAGCCCCCTCCGGATTTTGGGTGTCTAACACAGGAGAGAGACTGAGTGGCAGCTGAGGCCAACTCAGCACAGGCCAGCAGGCACCCGATCAACAGCATGGACAACATGATTGATGGCAGCTGGAGGCAGACAGGCTCCTTTGTGGAAAAGGGTGGATCTCCGGTGAAGCCTCACCTTCAAGCCAGGTAAAACATAGGGCCTAGGCTGGCCTTTCCCTATGGAATCAGCCGCCTGGAGTGATAACTTGTGGTGCTTTTTCTGGGCCCACCCATGACTGAACATGGACCAATCAGCACGCACTTCCTCCTTTCTGAAGTCCATAAAAACCCTAGATTCAACCAGCCTCACAGAGATGTCAAGACTACCAGCTTCAAGGGGGAGCTGCCTACTGTGCTTCTCCTCTCCACTGATAGCTGAACACTCGTCAGCATGACCTGCTTATGGAAAGGAGCTACCCACTTCACATCTCCTGAATGCTATTCTGTTGCTCGATGAAGCTCCTCTTTGCTTTGCTCACCCTCCAGTTGTCCATGTACCTCATTCTTCCTGGATACCAGACAAGAACTCGGGACCTGCCAAAGAACAGGGCTGAAAGAGAAAGAACTGTAACACAAACAGGGCTGAAACACACCCCCTGCTCACCACATTGTAGGTAAAAGAAGGAAGAAACTAGTTGCAGCTCTCTGGGGAGTCCAGACCTAGGGTTCCTTGAGCCAGGGCTGCAACACCATCCTTGGGGCTCTGCAGTTTGTGATATCACTAAGTTTCGAGACACAGCTGCATTCTCTGGTGCCCACAGTAGAAGCTGCTTATGGTATGCCTGATCCAGCTTAGCGTCACATGGAACCAGCACCTGTTCCAGCTCTGAGAGCTGCCTACCCTGCTGCAGCCGGCACTGCTCACTGTACACAGTGGCTGGACCGCCGTGCTGGCTCTGTGCCTGGCTTGTCCTTGGCAGGCATGAAACCCAGGCAGATAGTGTGAACTGAGTGCAGCCTGCTGGGCTGAATGGTTGGATCCAGCCCAGTGGCCCAAGCGATACTCAGGCAGAAGGCACCACCACCACAGAGGTTCTGGCTGGCAAGGGAACATCCCAAGGATCCTATGTCATAGGTACATGCAAAGGTGGGCAGGGAATTTTCATAATATCTTTGACCTCAAAGGTATAACCTCTGTGTCTTTCTAATTACAAATGGGAACCATTCAAAAGTGTTTTACTTAGGGGAATAATCCGATTTTAATCAGTAAATTTGGTTAAGAAAAAAGGTTGAATACAAGGAAGACTGAGTGCTATGTCTTCACTTGTAACATGTTGTTGAGTAAAAGTAGAATCAGGATGAGGAAAGTCATCCTACCACTGTCCAGGGACACAGGAAGGAGAAATAAATAAAAATGAAGCAGTGGGGGCAGGGAGGTTGGGTTATTCCTGTGTGTAGTAAACATTTACTGACAGTTGACTCTTAACAGGTCTCAGATGAAGCCATGTGTTATTTGGAAGTAAGAAGGGCCTTAGTTAAGAAACTGAAGAACTAAAATTTAAGAGAAAGAAATAGTGATAGTGCTTGAGTTCTTGACAATAAAGGCGGGCCAAATATGCAAGAGAAAGTTCAAATGCGTGAGAGAAAAGCAAAACATGCTCAAATTACCTTCTCCCCAATTAAACATAAACTAATAGATAATATCAGATATGATATTTAAAACATTTTAAAAAGCAGAACAACATAGAAATTGAACAAAAAGAATAGATACAGGCCAGACTATCCATCAGGAGGATATGCACTCTTTATCAATTCTGGATACAAGATTCTTCTCAATAGATGCCAATTTATATTTGATTATTCAGAAATGCTTGGAATAACTTCAGAGACTATTGTTTGGAAATAAAATTATTAACATTCAGTGTCTTCTTGATCTAGCCCATGATTCTATTTTTTTCTTAAGCTAGTTGTTTAGTCACTTATTTAGATTTTGAATTTTCAGCAGTTTTTAATAATGCTGACTTTTCATAGTTTTTGCTGCAATTTAAATTACAATTTCCACCAACATTTCTTTTCAGCATTATAATGTGCTTAGTGATATTAAGAAGTATAATTGCTCTTTGGCTGAAAATGCATGGTCCAATAAATATGAAGATGATTTTCTTCTGCCCTCTCAAAAAACAGCTTCTGAACTGGAGCTAACAAATATACCATAGATTTTTAAGAAATACGTTTATATATAACAAAATTGTAAGTGTGAATATGTGTGTATGTATTCATGTCTTTCCAATATGACATATGGTATGTCTTTTTTTTTTTTTTTTTTTTTTTGCAGACCCAGATTAGGAATTATACAGATATCTCCATCTCTTATTTTGCCTTACCTTCAAAAGAACAAAGTCTTCTGAAATGACTTACTCATGCCACAGATATAACCTTTTTTTGAAAAACTTTAAGCTTTTGGATGAAATAATTGGGTAAAATTATCAAAATGTGAACTCAACTAAATAAAATTTTAAAATTTCTGCTACCTACCGACTCCCCAAATGTGTACTATAAAGATATACCTATCCTTCAGGCTTCCAGTCATTCAATGGATACTTCTTGAGCATTTACTGTAAGCCATGTGTTGCTTTAAACATTAGTGACAAACAAAACCGACAAGATTTCTACCCTGATGTTTACCCATATTCTAATAAAAGGAATGCAGTAAACAAACCAATGTATATTTGGCTTATGAGAAAATGACAATATTATGGGTATAAAAGAAAGCTGGATAACAGCAATATGCTAGCCAGTCTCTAGAATGGCATCAGATGATCTTTGTTTTCTGTTATTCACACTTGTATATTGCCATCCCTGACTATACCAGTTTAATATTCTGTATTTGAATAAAATTTATAGTAAATTGTTTTTTTTTTTTTTTTTTTTTTTGAGACGGAGTCTCGCTCTGTCGCCCAAGCTGGAGTGCAGTGGCGCGATCCTGGCTCACTGCAAGCTCCGCCTCCTGGGTTCACGCCATTCTCCTGCCTCAGCCTCCCGAGTAGCTGGGACTACAGGCGCCCGCCACCGCGCCCGGCTCATTTTTTGTATTTTTAGTAGAGACGGGGTTTCACCGTGGTCTCGATCTCCTGACCTTGTGATCCGCCCGCCTCGGCCTCCCAAAGTGCTGGGATTACAGGCGTGAGCCACCGCGCCCGGCCCCTAGTAAATTGTTACCAATAGCATGCAATACAAAATGATAGTATATCACTTCTAAGATTGTTATACAAATACTCCAGCTTCTGTCTATGTATATCCTCTCTCTAGGATGACTTGCTCCAGGGAAAGCCAGCTGCCATTACAAATACACACTATGGAAGCCTGCAGAGAAGCTCATGTGGCAAGAAACTTAAGTCTTCTACCAACAGCCACTGAGAAACGTAATCCTGCCAACCATCACGTGAGTGAGCTTGGAAGCACATCTGCTCCCATTTGGATTTTCAGATGAGACTGCAGTCCCAGTTCATGGTTTGTCTATAAATTCACGACAGATGTTGTCCCCAACCACCCAGCTAGGTGACTTCTATATTCTTGACCCACAGAAACTATGAGATAATAACCGTCATTCAAGATGCCAGATCTGGGGGTAATTTCTTATACAGTAATAGATAACTAATACGTAGAATATAAAGGGAAATCTTGGGACAGATAATTTTTGTTTTGTTTTGTTTTTGTTCTTTGAGACAGCGTATTGCTCTGTTGCTCAGGCTGGAGTGCAGTGACAAAATCATAGCTCACTGCAACTCTGGACTCCTGGGCTCAAGTGATACTTACACCTCAGCTTCCCAAGTAGCTGAGACCATTATCCAAAGAAGTTTTTATTTAGTCAATTTTCATGGAGTTTTTTGACTCTGAATCAAAGTTTACCCCTAAAAAATAAGTTTAACATCATTTTATGTAATTTATCATTAGTCAAATATATGTGTTTTCTCTTTAAATATTGTTTTAAATATTGCCTAATGATTAAGAAAGTAATGTATTTTTCTAATGTACAAAGAGTAAATATTATAGAAAATATTAAATTGTATCCACTGCTACAGAGTTTGGTGACTATTTTAGCCGTTTTTTTTCCTGTGCTTATTTTAGCCGTTTTTTTTTTCCTGTGCTTATTTTAACATGGTATGCATTAGTTTATGTTATCCCCTAAATAAAAATAAATCATGTTACATATTCATTTGTCAAACTTCCTGTTTTATGTGTACCTTGAGCAGCTCATATAGGTATAACTCATTTTTTTTTCCAAGCACCATACCATTCTTAGTTCTATGGATAGAATTAACCCAGGTGGGTTAATTCTGATTATTTGGGTTAATTCTAATTATTTTCTATCACAGAAAACATTTTGTAAAATTTTGTGTGTCTTTAACAAAATACAAATCATATTATTTAGAAAATGCTATACTTGTAAACTGTGTCTTAAAACCCCTGAGAGAATAAATTCAATTTATCAATTTTCTTGAAGATTTAATGGTTATTTATTAGACATTTAATTAGTCAAGTTAAAATGATTTGGTTATTAAAGACAATGCAATGTCTAAGTATTATATCTTCAACTCTGTATTTTTTTCTTTAAAAAATAGTAATTGATTGGTTTAAAGTATAATTAAAATAGCAAACACTAAAGATAGACTGGCTACTAAGTCAGCTGACATTATGTTTTTAAATAGAAACATATTAAATGGACTGTGCCAAACTAAAAATGAGGTTGTCAGATATCGTATTGTATAGAAAGTGAAACTTCAAAATAAAATGTAAACCAAGTCCGTTTTAGAGCTCTTTAAAAGAGGGAGAAGTACGCCCCCTCTTTAAGCTGTTCAGATCATGGACAAATTCCTCACAACCTGAGGGATTGTTGCAGAAACCTATCTTAACCTATGCCATTAAATAATCAACTGATCTAACCAGAGCAGAGCCTTCTACAACTCGCCAAATATCTGAGTGCATTTTCACATCTCTTAGACGTCTTCTAATTAGGCAATTCCATATGACCAGTTTGGGCCATTGCATTGAGCAAAAGAGTTCTGTGTCACTTTCAGACTGAATTTTTAAGAGCTTTCATATGACTCTCGACCTTTTCAAGACAGAAATTAACCTTTATTATGTTAAGCCACTGAAATTTTAGTGTTTAATGTGTTACCACAGTATAAACTGGCCTATCTGCTTAATGCATGAATTCACTTCTTATAATTTTATACTCACCAAACAAATAATATAGCTTTGCTCTTCACCTATTATTAATGATTGAGAAAGAATGTGCAATTAAGCCAACATGAAAATTTCTACATCTGTGCAAGTACATGCTCTGTTGCCAATTAATATATTAGCAGTAGGATTTGATGCATCAGTCTTCTCACTTTGGCTAATTTTAGCCTGTCAGAAAGATAACCACTACTCCTACACATAAGGTTTATATAAAACTGTATATAAAAGGGTTTCAGAGCCTAAAATACTCAGGTACTGGCACTGAACTATAGTAATTCCTCCAAGTATAGTACCCTATCCTTATGCACACAAACACCCACGTCCATCCTTGAAAAATCTTTTGATATATTTCACTCTGCCATTGCTGCATGTGGTTTCTATTTAACCACTTTTTACAACATACATTTAGGGAAACATTTATTAAAATCATAGAAGTATGTTTATAGATAAAAATAAATAATACATTTTATATTTATCCAAGCATCGTTAAATATAATTCAACATATAATAGGAGTTGAGACACTTGCCCTCAAGATGCTATAAAAGTGCCAACTTCAGAAAACACAGTTCATCTTTATGTTTAACCTTATCTCTTGGTACAATTTAAGTATATTTTTATATGTTCTGGTTTTGGTTCAAACAGGATTTTCAGTAACTCATTCCTCAGAATTCTCTTTCAGAAGCCAACCATCATTTTTAGCCTTCTTTATATATCCTATTTTCCAGACAATTTAGCATTATCATCGCTTACCGTTGTACTCTTTGAATTATTTCCAGAAATTTTTATTTTTAAAAGTTTATAACATAAAATCTTCAAAATATTCTAAACTTGTTATAAAGTTTTAAAATCTCCATGTCTACTGATATATTTGCCAGTCAATGACCCACAACTGTTTTTCCAAGTAAGAATAAGGCCTGAGAGATAGCATCATATGACAAATAAAATGCTCTGCTTTTAAAAAGTAGTGATGATAATATAATGCTGCAGCTACAATATAAAAGTCTTATATATACACACATGTATGTGTGTGTGTGTATGTGTGTGTATATATATGTATATATATGGCTTACTGCATCCATGGGTTGTGCATCCACAGATTTAACCAAATGCAGAATGAAAATATTGGAGAAAAAAGATGGCTGCATCTGTTCTGGACTTGTACAGACTGTGTTTCTTGTCATTCCCTAAACAATACAGTGTAACAATTATTTTCAGAGCATTTACATTGTATTAGGTATTATAAGTATTCTAGAGATGATTTAAAATATACAGAAGGATGTGCATAGATTGCATGTAAATACTATGCCACTTTATAACAGAGACTTGAGCATCAGGGATTTTGTTATCCAGGGGCTTCCTGTGACTAATATCCCACAAATAACCAGGGATGATGACACTTCTGTTTTTTTCACTGATGTCAGAATAAATCCAAAATGTAATAAAATCTAGTCAGTGATTTTAACCAGTGATTAAATTTTCCATATTATAGAGATGCCAAGTAAATAGAGGACACATGATTTACAGCATGTTTTTCTATATAGCTTGAATACTATTTTAAATTTAGTCTGAAATATTTTTATCTTAATTATAATGGTGAATTTAATTTATATTGTTTGAAATAAGTACTATGCTTTGTCTAAATATGTTGGTTTGATTTCTATTTTTTATGTTACATATTTCTTAGTTTGATTTTCTACAAATATTATAGCGCAGATAATGTATTTTTAAATTTTCATACATTCTTAAGTTTACCTGCTTTTGTTTATCAGATAATAATAGGCCCCTGGTTAAAGCACTCTACAACTAACTCCTTGGATTAATTAATAGATCAGACCTGAAATTAGATGACAGGTCTCTATGCTTATCTCTTAGTACATTGTTTAGGAGACAATAATCCTATTATTATTGTCCTTTATATTCTAAATTCCATTCCTAGACTCCAAAAGAGTGTTTACCACAGGTTTTCTTGGAGAACATTATTTCCTCGATGTATTTTATCAGAAACAGTCTCCAAAGTCAACCAAGTATGGGAAACAGGACATGCAGAATATCATTTTAAAGATATTTAAAATGTTCATTAATATATTTAAGACTCTGAGGAATACTGGGGAATAGTGGAGTAAATAGACCTGTAATTGCGACCATTTTTTTTCACAATTAATTTGACCACATAGTTGTTTATGCACATGTGTTTGTAATTATATGCAAAAAATCTATTAATATTCCAGGGAACTTTTGCAAATACTGTTCCAAAAGAGTTATTTGCAAAATGTTTTTCTAGATCAGTGATTCTCAGCCTCAATACTACAGTAATTTGGGGATAGACAGTCTTGTTGTGGAGTGGAGACTGTGGTCTTGTGTACTGTAAGATGTCTAGCAGCATCCTGATGTCTACCCAGGAGATTCCAGAGCAGTCAAAAATGCCTCCCAACATTGCCAAATATATTTTGGAAAGCAAAATTGCCCCCAGTTGACAACTACTGCATAAGGCAGAAAATGCAAAGCTCTTTGCAGACAATGCGGTGTTTTTCACCTCAGTTTTAATATTACAATGAGCATTTTGGTAGAGAGAAAAAAAAAAAAGGAAAGAAGATAGAGAATATGAAATGCTCATATCATTGACTGGCTGGTTTCTGAGGTTCCTGGTTCAGAGGAATGATGTGTGGGACTCTGCTCTTAACATCAGTGCAGTTATCTGATATGAAACAATTTCCCTTTATACTTCAAAAAGGGTAAAGAATTTTCTTTTTTTTTTTTAATACTTTAAGTTCTAGGGTACATGTGCACAATGTACAGGTTTGTTACATAGGTATGTATACATGTGCCATGTTGGTGTGCTGTACCCATTAACTCATCATTTACATTAGGTATATCCCTTAATGCTATCCCTTCCCTCTCCCCCCACCCCATGACAGGCCCCAGTGTGTGATGTTCCCCATCCTGTGTCCAAGTGTTCTCATTGTTCAATTCCCACCTATGAGTGAGAACATGTGATGTTTGGTTTTCTGTTCTTGTGATAGTTTGCTTAGAATGATGGTTTCCAGCTGCATCCATGTCCCTACAAAGGCCATGAACTCATCCTTTTTTATGGCTGCATAGTATTCCATGGTGTATATGTGCCACATTTTCTTAATCTGGTCTATCATTGATGGACATTGGGTTGGTTCCAAGTTTTTGCTATTGTGAATAGTGCCACAATAAACATACGTGTGCATGTGTCTTTATAGCAGCATGATTTATAAGCCTTTGGGTATATACCTAGTAATGGGATGACTGGGTCAAATGGTATTTCTAGTTCTAGACCCTTGAGGAATTGCCACACTGTCTTCCACAATGGTTGAACTAGTTTACAGTCCCACCAACACTTCTTTAGAAGTGTAAAAGTGTTCCTATTTCTCCACATGATCTCTAGCACCTGTTGTTTCCTGACTTTTTAATGATTGCCATTCTAACTGGTGTGAGATGGTATCTCGTTGTGGTTTTGATTTGCATTTCTCTGATGGCCAGTAAAAACCCTAGAAGAAAACCTAGGCAATACCATTCAGGACATAGGCATGGGCAAGGACTTCATGACTAAAACACCAAAAGCAATGGCTGGAGACAAAAGCCAAAATTGACAAGTGGGATCTAATGAAACCAAAGAGCTTCTTCACAGCAAAAGAAACTACCATCAGAGTGAACAGGCAACCTACAGAATGGGAGAAAATAATTTTCAATTTCTTATGCTTTATATCTTTGCTCACCTCCCATCCTCCCATCACAAATATTTAAGGATTCCTTGGACCCCTTCTTAACTCACTTCCACAATCTACCTAGATAACTTTAACTATTGTCATGGTTTCAAATAATATCACTATCTGATACATCTAAGTGTGTCACTATTCCTGGCTTTTATCCAGAAATTTTCATTTGCGTTGAAAACCTCAAACTCACTGTCTTACTCCTTAAAACTTTTTCTTTGTCTTTAATCTATTGCAGCATCACCATTCCCCTGGTAACCTGTGAGAAATCTGTCATCTTGATTCTTCCTTCTTTCTCATAAACTTGTTCATAGAGCAGTCAAATTCTTCTATCTAGCCTTTTTTTTTTTTTTGGTCCATTTAAAGATATCTTTCCCCCTCATTTTTTACACTGATCTATTTCAGGCCTTTATCACTTTCAGTAGTCCCCTATCTGGTTAGCCAGCCACAAATCTCTTCTTGAATTATTTGTTCACAAGGATCTCAAAGCTACCTCTCCAAAATGTATGTCTATTTATTTTTCATTCATTTCATGTATACAAAAATATTTCTGGAACATTCACTATGTATCAGGAATTGTGACAGACGTTGGAGATGAAGTGATAAAGAGGACAGGGTTGACTCCTTTCCCTATGGAGTCTCTATTGTAGTGAGGGAGATAGACAACAAATAAGCAAACACTAATAAAATAAATGAATATGATAAGTTCTTGGAAAAAACTAAACAATAGACTGAGATAGAGTGTAACTAGGGAAGTGAAGAGAGGTATATATTCTAGGCAATGTTCTCTGGGAAGGCCCTGAGGAGGGATATTTAATTTAAACCCTAAAAGAGAAAGAGAAGATAGATCTATCATTCAGAATTTGTTTGAAGAAATAGAATCACTAGGACTGATATATAGGGTTTTCTTATAGGAATTTGATCTCACATAATGGTCAGGGATGATTACATAGCCTATATAAGGCTTCCATCTTTGCATCTGGTGCTGGAGGTTGAAGTCAGCAGAACAGGAATTTAGGAAGGGTATGTGGGTGTGAAGTGTGGAGAACAAGGAGAGCGTGGAAGGTGAGAATGGATTAGAACTTGCACCAGTATCTCACTCCCTCCAGGCTATCAACCTCAATGATTCAAATGAACTTCAGGATAAATTTGGACCTTTGTCATGAAGATCTACGTGTACATAGTTCAGGAGTTGAAGAAATCAAAGGAGGATGTGGTAGTTCCTGCAGGAGCTATAGGCTCAACTGTTGTTCTTTGCTAACAAGATGAGCTAGCCAATGAGAACACAACTGTGTGAACCACAATGGTACCTGTATCACAGTTCCCTTGAACCAACTTTCCACATGTGAAAATAATATATCTGTTACTCCTCTGTGCCTTTTAGATCTCATTTCAAGTATCTCTTGTATTCACTACTAATTTGGAACTGAGGCAAGGAAGAGAATTCTGGGAAATGTGATTACCACTTATCTAAATTGGCACAATACTAGTCAGGCAAGTAGTAGGGAAGAGTGCATTGTAGGAATTGGGACTAATATGTGTGAAATCCTTGAGGCATAATAGCACTTGGTGTGTTTGATGAATTGAGAATTAAAGTGACTCTACAACAGTAAAGGGGCAGGAGAAGAGCAGGAAATGGTATTACAGAGATAAGCCAGGTAGAGATTGCACAGTGTCACAGAAGTTACACAGATGGCAAATTGTAAATGTGTCCTTCAAAATCTTCTGTTTTTCCCCACATTAAGCCCAAGTTTCTTGACTTTGGATCCTAACTGCAAAAGGAGTTATAACATTTAAAGCAATGATTCTGAGCTCAGAATGTACATTATAGTCACCTGGAGAGGTGCTTAAAATCCCATTCTTGGGCCACAATGCCAGAGACTGTATTTTCAATTGGCCTTAGCTATGTTCCTGGTATCTATTAAACTAGAGATGAGCTCACATCATGATGCTCCTGTTTATTTCAGTGTTTTCATAAGCAATTAGTCATACTTTTCCTTGGGTCCTAGAAGATGGAAACATAAGACAGTAAAGATAGATCTAATTAATTAAAGATAAACTATTGAGTGTTTTTGTATGGTAATATACTAAAATTTTGCTAACACCTTCTTGTATTCTTTTTTTTTACATACTTTAAGTTCTAGGGTACATGTGCACAATGTGCAGGTTTGTTACATATGTATACATGTGCCATGTTGGTGTGCTGCATCCATTAACCCGTCATTTACATTAGGTATATTTCCTAATGCTATCCCTCCCCCGACGCTCCCCACAATAGGACCCGGTGTGTGATGATCCCCTTCCTGTATCCAAGTGATCTCATTGTTCATTTCCCACCCATGAGTGAGAACATGTGGTATTTGGTTCTGTTCTTGTGATAGTCTACTGAGAATGATGGTTTCCAACTGCATCCATTTCCCTACAAAGGACACAAACTCATCCTTTTTTATGGCTGCATAGTATTCCATGGTGTATATGTGCCACATTTTCTTAATCCAGTCTGTCACTGATGGACATTTGGGTTGATTCCATGTCTTTGCTGTTGTGAATAGTGCTGCAATAAACATACGTGTGCATGTGTCTTTATAGCAGCATGACTTATACTGCTTTGGGTATATCCCCAGTAATGAGATGGCTGGGTCAAATAGTATTTCCAGTTCTAGATCCTTGAGGAGTCTCCACACTGTCTTCCACAATGGTCGAACTAGTTTACAGTCCCACCAACAGTGTAAAAGTGTTCCTATTTCTCCACATCCTCTCCAGCACCTGTTGTTAACTGATTTTTTAATGATTGCCAATCTAACTGGTGTCAGATAGTATCTCATTGTGGTTTTGATTTGCATGTCTCTGATGGCGAGTGATGATGAGCATTTTTTCATGTGTCTGCTGGCTGTATAAATGTCTTCTTTTGAGAAGTGTCTGTTCATATCCTTTGCACACTTTCTGATGCGGTTGTTTGTTTTTTTCTTGTAAATTTGATTGAGTTCTTTATAGGTTCTGGATATTAACCCTTTGTCAGATGAGTAGATTGCAAAGCTTTTCTCCCATTCTGTAGGTTGCCTGTTCACTCTGATGGTAGTTTCTTTTGCTGTGCAGAAGTTTTTTAGTTTAATTAGATCCTATGTGTCAATATTGGCTTTTGCTGCTGTTGCTTTTGGGGTTTTAGACATGAAGTACTTGCCCATGCCTATGTCCTGAATGGTATTCCCTAGGTTTCCTCCTAGGGTTGTTATGGTTATAGGTCTAACATTTAAGTCTCTAATCCATCTTGAATTAATTTTCGTATAAGGAGAAAGGAAAGGATCCAGTTTCAGCTTTCTACTTATGGCTAGCCAATTTTCCCAGCACCATTTATTAAATAGGGAATCCTTTTCCCATTTCTTGTTTTTGTCAGGTTTGTCAAAGATCAGATGGCTGTAGATATGTGGCATTATTTCTGAGGGCTCTATTTTGTTCCATAGGTCTAGATCTCTGTTTTGGTACCAGTACCATGCTGTTTTGGTTACTGTAGCCTTGTAGTATAGTTTGAAGTCAGGTAGCATGATGCCTTCAGCTTTGTTCTTTTGGCTTAGGATTGTCTTGGCAATGCGGGGTCTTTTTTGGTTCCATATGAACTTTAAAGCATTTTTTTTTTCCAATTCTGTGAAGTAAGTCATTGCTAGCTTAATGGGGATGGCATTGAATCTATAAATTACCTTGGGAAGTATGGCCATTTTCACAATATTGATTCTTCCTATCCATGAGCATGATATGTTCTTCCATTTGTTTGTATCCTCTTTTATTTCACTGAGCAGTGGTTGGTAGTTCTCCTTGAACAGGTCCTTTACATCCCTTGTAAGTTGGATTCCCAGGTATTTTATTCTCTTGGAAGCTATTGTGAATGGGAGTTAATTCATGATTTGGCTCTGTGTTTGTCTGTTACTGGTGTATAAGAATGCTTGTGATTTTTGCACATTGCTTTTGTATCCTGAGACTTTGCTGAAGTTGCTTATCAGCTTAAGGAGATTTTAGGCTGAGACAATGGGGTTTTCTCAATATACAATCGTGTCATCTGCAAACAGGGACAATTTGACTTCTTCTTTTCCAAACTGAATACCTTGATTTCTTTCTCTTGCCTGATTGCCCTAGCCAGAACTTCCAACACTGTGTTGAATAGGCGTGGTGAGAGAGGGCATCCCTGTCTTGTGCCAGTTTTCAAAGGGGGTGCTTCCAGTTCTTGCCCATTCAGTATGATATTGGCTGTGGGTTTGTCATAAATAGCTCTTACTATTTTGAGATATGTTCCATCAATACCGAATTTATTGAGAGTTTTTAGCACGAAGGGCTGTTGAATTTTGTCAAAGGCATTGAGATAATCATGTGGTTTTTGTCTTTGGTTCTGTTTATATACTGGATCACGTTTATTGATTTGCGAATGTTGAACCAGCCTTGCATCCCAGGGATGAAGCCCACTTGATCATGGTGGATAAGCTTTTTGATGTGCTGCTGAATTTGGTTTGTCAGTATTTTATTGAGGATTTTTGCATCGATGTTCATCAAGGATATTGGTCTAAAATTCTCTTTTTTTGTTGTATCTCTATCAGGATTTGGTATCAGGATGATATTGGCCTCATAACATGAGTTAGGGAGGATTCCCTCTTTTTCTATTGATTGGAATAGTTTCAGAAGGAATGGTACCAACTCCTCCTTGTACCTCTGGTAGAATTCGGCTCTGAATCCATCTGGTCCTGGACTTTTTTTGGTTGGTAGGCTATTAATTATTGCCTCAATTTCAGAGCCTGCTATTGGTCTATTCAGGGATTCAATTTCTTCCTGGTTTAGTCTTGGGAGAGTGTAAGTGTCCAGGAAACTATCCATTTCCTCTAGGTTTTCTAGTTTATTTGCATAGAGGTGTTTATAGTATTCTCTGATGGTAGTTTGTATTTCTGTGGGGTCAGTGATGATTTCCCCTTCATCCTTTTTTATTGCGTGTATTTGATTCTTCTCTCTTTTCTTTATTAGTCTTGCTAGTAGTCTATAAATTTTGTTGATCTTTTCAAAAAAACCGGCTCTTGGATTCATTGATTTTTTGGAGGGTTTTTTGTGTCTCTATCTCCTTCAGTTCTGCTCTGATGTTAGTTATTTCTTACCTTCTGCTAGCTTTTGAATGTGCTTGCTCTTGCTTCTCTAGTTCTTTTAATTGTGATTTTAGGGTGTCAATTTTAGATCTTTCCTGCCTTCTCTTGTGGGCATTTAGTGCTATACATTTCCCTCTACACACTGCTTTAAATGTGTCCCAGAGATTCTGGTATATTGCATCTTTGTTCTATGTAGTTTCAAAGAACATCTTTATTTCTGCCTTCATTTCTTTATGCACCCAGTAGTCATTTAGGAGCAGGTTGTTCAGTTTCCATGTAGTTGAGTGGTTTTGACTGAGTTTCTTAGTCCTGAGTTCTAGTTTGATTGCACTGTGGTCTGAGAGACAGTTCGTTATAATTTCTGTTCTTGTACATTTGCTGAGGAGTGCTTTACTTCCAACTATGTTTTCAATTTTGGAATAAATGTGATGTGGTGCTGAGAAGAATGTATATTCTGTTGATTTGGGGTGGAGAGTTCTGTAGATGTCTATTAGGTCTGCTTGCTGCAGAGATGAGTTCAATTCCTGGATATCCTTGTTAACTTTCTATCTCGTTGATCTGACTAATGTTGACAGTGGGGTGTTAAAGTCTCACATTATTATTGTATGGGAGTGTGAGTGAAGTTTCGTAAGTGAAGGAGAAATAAAATCCTTTACAGACAAGCAAATGCTTAGAGATTTTGTCACCACCAGCCCTGCCCTACAAGAGATCTTGAAGGAAGCACTAAACACAGAAAGGAACAACAGGTACCAGCCATTGCAAAAACATGTCAAAATGTAAAGTCCATCGATGCTAGGAAGAAACTGCATCAACTAGCGAGCAAAATAACCAGCTAATATCATAATGACAGGATCCAGTTCACACATAACTATATTAACCTTAAATGTAAATGGACTAAATGGTCCAATTAAAAGACACAGACTGGCAAATTGGATAAAGAGTCAAGACCCACCAGTTTGCTGTATTCAGGAGACCCATCTCACCTGCAGAGACACACATAGACTCAAAATAAACGGATGGAGGAAGATTTACCAAGAAAATGGAGACCAAAAAAAAGCAGGGGTTGCAATGCTAGTCTCTGATAAAACAGACTTTAAACCATCAAAGATAAAAAGAAACAAAGAAGGCCATTACATAATGGTAAAGGGCTCAATTCATCAGGAAGAGCTAACTATCCTAAATATAAATGCAGCCAATACAGGAGCACCCAGATTCATAAAGCAAGTCCTTAGAGACTTACAAAGAGACTTGTATTCTTAATATAGAAAATATCTTTCGATGATCACTTCAAATTGAGATGACTTACTCTGTAGATGGATTTCCAAGGTCATTTTCTTTTATCACCTCTTCCTTATTCCATTTTCTTGTATGATGTAATTCTTCTTTACTCTATCACTCACACGCCCTACCTTCTTCTAAGAAAAATTTTAAAAGATTGAATATGACCTGTAAGGAGAATTAAGAATTGTATTTTACTGTCTACTGGATTCCTTAGATATGCCTGATATTTAAATAGAAAGACTTTGGTAAATAACAGATTATTCCTTCCTCCTGTTCACCATGATAAGTACAGCCAAGATGTGCTGAAAATGAGATATTAGAAGGAAGTAGAATTCTTAGAAGCCAAGAGTTAATTTTTAGTTTTTAAGTTTTAAATTTGCATAGGAACTAACTGCCTCCAACATTTTCTACCCCCTTTTTACTACCTATTTCCAAATGATTCAATGTAACATTACATTTTGTTAACTTTAATAATTTTATAGTAGAACACATGTAGGAAGTAGATATTCAGTATGTTGATTTATGGAACATTTATATGGCAATATAAAAATAATCAATAACATAAGAGTAATGTCATTGCAGGCAAATTGCTTCCTCAATTCCTTTACTGTGTGACCTTAGCCAAGTAACTTCACTTTATCGTTTCTCAGATTTCTCATCTATAAAATGGTGATAATGATATCTTACTATAATATGCAGTTGTGCCTACTAAGAATTGTGAAGATTAAATGAGTTACTGTATGAAGTATGAAGTGCATAGAACAGTGGACACTATAAACTGTCATTTACTATGTGTGTATGCATTTATGTGTACATGTATGTATTGCATATATATGCCTTTAGTGTTGTGCATGCATGCATTTATATATGTATAGATATTATATTGTGGAGATATTTATATAAATATAGATATGTATAGATATTTATAAGCTTTCATGTAAAAGTTTTTGGAAAGTAGACATAATTAAGAATTTTTTAATTTACATAATAATATTACAGCATATTACTCTTGAGGATCTGAACAATTGAGATATACCAGCTGGCTCAGATGAGGGAAGATGAAGCTGCAGGTATGAAGCTTATTTATTTGTCGTATCACTGAGAGATTTTGAGGTCTTATATGGAATAGAAGGGAAAGTGAGATTCTCACAATTGCCATGCAGCAAGATAGCATTTCAATTATTATGCTGTTTGGGAAAGGTTATGGTCTCAAAAGGTAATTTTTATGCAGCATTATTACAGGGTATGCAATTGATTCCATTCATTTCAGTACAGGGAATCAGAATCATAGATGATGAATCTCTTTTCAAAGAAAAACACTTTCAGCTTTAGAAAGTAATTTATGAGGCTACATTCATGTCATGAACAGAATAAAGAATAGTAAGAGATAGTAGGACTGCCCCATTATTTACCAATGATCCCGCTCTCTTTTCTTTGGTATCTATTACTCTAAGAAGTGGTGTTTATTGGTTCTTATTTTTCTCTCTCATGTGAACAGCACAATTGCTGTGCTCCTCTTCACAAGGTCATGTTGGCTTTCCTCCTCCCGCTACTGCTTTTTTCTGCTGCTATAAATTACACACACACCACTGAATCTCAGCCAAAAACAAAGATCAAGATAACTGCTTCAACTAAGAATAATCATTATTGTTGTTTAATTTCAAAGGATACTATAAAGTCAGCAAAAATAATAGTTACCTCTGATGCCCCCAGTTGTTCCAATGAGAACATAGAGCATAGACCTGTGGAATCATAATTTTAAAGCCAAAGAATTTGGCTACTCATGTCTCCTCATTTTACAGATGAAGAAATACACGTCCAGAGAAGTAACATAGACACAGCTGAGTTTAAGCCTCTTTCTAGTAAACCAACTACTATTATCAAATATAAAATCACTATAATCATGAGTAAAAACGACCAACAATTTTACCTAGAGAGGCCAAGTAATTATAACAGGAAATGGAAGATTCTAACAAGCAATATTTAAAAACGGTGAAAATAAAAAGAGCTAGGGACAAAGAAACACATTGGATACCTTATTCTAAAGAGAACCACCACAAATGTGACCAGATATCTCAAGAGTTTGAAACCTATTTCTGCTACTAGGTAAAAAATATTACTAGCACTTTTATTTCTCTTCCTCAAATGGTCAAATATCTAGAAACTATGCCATATGAGATACAGTTTTAAGAAGCTGATGATGCTTGTATTAAATATATGCTTTTAGTATATACGTATTTAGGTATTTATACTAAGTCTGTAAAAGAAAGGACTTTGTAAACACAAGAGTAGTACATAAAATTTTTGAAGGGCTATTTAATGAAAAGGATACCAAATAGTTTATGCAAACTGTAGAGAAAACTAGGAGAAATAAATGAGAAATACTTTTTGTTAAATATAAAAAAGGCAGAGAGTAAGCAACCCAAACACTGGCAGTGTTCAAACAGAAAAGGAAAACCAAGTTTTAGGAACCAAATGCCAGTGATGCTTTCTAGACAATAAATAATGCAAAGTTTATTCAAATAACATTGGAGACCTGTCTCACTAAGATTCTCTGAATCATGTCACAAAATAAAGGACATGCATAGTTCGTTTGCAGATGGATAAAAAATGGACAATTCCAAGTTAAAAAAATTAAAGTATCCAAAGGCCTTCCATCTACTCAAATGAATATAATACCATTCTTTAAAATATATTCTATATTCCTTGATTATATCCATTCCTGCCTGACTTGTAATTTTTTTGTTGTTGTTGTTGTTGAGACGGAGTTTCGCTCTTGTAGCCCAGACTGGAGTGCTGCCGCACTATCTCCGCTCACTGCAACCTTCGCCTCCCGGGTTCAAGCAATTCTCCTGCCTCAGTGTCTGGAACAGTTGGGATTACAGGCACACGCCACCAAGCCCGGCAATTTTTTGTATTTTTAGTAAAGACGGGTTGCATCCTGTTGGACAGGCTGGTCTTGAACTCCTTACCTCAGGTAATCCGTCCGCTTCATCATCTCAAAGTGCTGGAATTACAGGCGTGAGCCACTGGGCCCGGCTGCCTTGCAATTATCTTAAAATACTTTATTGTAATCTACAATTTGGGCTTTAGAAACTTCTTTCAAGGGACTTAATTTTCTCATCTGTGAACTCCTACCAAACGCATTACCATTCACGTTCAATTTGTCTTATGATCGATCACATTCTGTTCTATTTCATTCTTACAACATTTAAAACATTTCATTTTAATTAGCTGTTTACATGTCTATCTCTTCCACAAAAATAGAAGTTCCTTGAAAGTGAAAACATTGATTTGTTTTTATTGTATACTTAGTGCCTAGCAGTCTGCGTGGCACATTGCAAATCTCCAGTAAAATTTGTAAATTAATGCATATACAAATAACTAAATTTCAAAAAAATCTTGTAATCTTATATGGTAACTTAGAGTGGCCTTTTTGTTTGTTTTGTTTTTTGAGACAGAGTCTCACTCTGTCACGGAGGCTGGAGTGCAGTGGCGCGGCCTCAGCTCACTGCAAGCTCCGCCTCCCGGGTTCACGCCATTCTCCTGCCTCAGCCTCCTGAGTAGCTGGGACTACAGGCGCCTGCCATCTCGCCCGGCTAATTTTTTTGTATTTTTATTAGGGCCAGGGTTTCACCGTGTTGCCAGGATGGTCTCTATCTCGTGACTTCGTGATCCGCCCGCCTCGGCCTCCAGAAGTGCTGGAATTACAGGCATGAGCCACAGCGCCCTGCCTAGAGTAGCACTCTTAAGGACTGAGCTCATTTCTTATATTTTATGCTACCCCACAGCTCTTGTTGAATTTCATAGCACATAGCAAATGCTTAATGTTACCACATGTTATCATTTAACTGAGTTAGCCTTTAGCTTATTTCCACTGTGTTGTTCTACAGCACCATGCTATGCTACATTATGTTTTGATTTATATGCTTTACAGGTGCACCTATGTAAAGTGAAGTAACTTTAGATTTATCATTTATAAAACTATTATAATTGATAGTCTTCCACAGTCTTGAAATCTATCATTTTCCATGCTGCTATGTAAGGAACTCTAGACATACAGGAAAAATAAATTAAAAATCAAATAACCCTGACTCTAATGGATGTTTACAATGACTGGAATATCTCACTGAAAACAGAAAAGACAACATGTCAACTGGTATTTAGTCTAAGTTGTTACTCATTCAACAAGCATTTATCAAATATTCGCTCTGCAAAAAATTCTATAGCAGCTGCTAGGGTTAGGAAGATAAGACTTTCACTCTTCCTTTCTCTTATGTAAAAATAGCAATAGTAAGAACTAACACTTATTTAGCACTTTTTTTTCCAGTCATTATGCCAAGACCTAAATATAAATCATCACATTACATTTCCCTAGTTATTGAATAAAGAGAATCATTACAGTTCTACAGACGAGGGAACTGAAGCTTAGAGAGAGTAAGTGTCCTGCCCAATGTGCCACACCTAGAGAAGGCTCTAGTTAGAGCTCATGCTTTATAGAATTGCCTAGTGATCTTGGGCCACACCTTCATTCACAGAGAGCCTCTCTATCCAGAGTGCCCATTTTCCCTGAGCAACTTGAATAACTAAGCCATGCTTAAATATATTTCATACGGTGTATTTTTTTGGACATCTGAAGTTTTATTTTTAGAATTATAAGGAACAAAATGCGACAAGCTTGAGTTGTAACAAAGACACTGTCCCTTCTCTCCCTCACATCTGAACAGCCCTCCACTCCTTCCGAAAGTTTCAGTTGTATGTGGAGTTCTTATTCTAGTTTCCCCTAGGGGGCCTTTTATTCTTCAGCAGAGATAGTTTTAAAAGCAATGGGAGAAAGATGAATACCTGTCCTGTCACTTGCTAGTTCTGTAAATTGTTATGTAACTTGACAGGGACTTTATGTTCTAATCTGTGAACAGAATAGGAAATGGCTATTGAAAATAAGAGGTATCAAGCTCATTGAGGGCATCTGGTGACAGGGTCAGGTGGCAGCATAGCCACTACAAAATTTTCTAATGGGCAAATTTTGACAGCATTGCTGAAGATATTCATTTAATCAGTGTCAATATTCAGTCAGCATGTCATGATAAGCCAATAGTGGCAATTAAAACATTGAAATATTTCCCTAATAGTAAATCACTGCCACTCTTTGTCCTGTGTGCCTTTTTACTTCCCAGATTATTGCTTTCACTCACTTCTCTTTATCTCCCAAACCTCCCTCCTGTCCTGAATATTAAAGGCCATGCATGGCCCAGCAGGACTTCTCTAGATCCTTGCTCCCAATCCACAGCTTACATCCTTTTTAACTGAACAGAACTCTTGCTATAACTGTTGTAAAATTAAAAAAAAACAAAAACAAAAACAAAACAGAACAAAAAAAACTATTGCTTTTAACAACTATTTCTTGAGTATATTAAGTGCCTCTCAGAATGAGACATGAATGGCTCTGTCAGAGAATTCATGGTTTCTACACAACCTTTTGGAAAAAAGAACCAGTTTCAAAGAAATGAGAAGTACTGCTGGCAGCTGTTTGTGAATATGATTATAGACTGATTTTAGGAAGTGCTGAGAGAAATCAGTATGCTACACAATTTTCATAACTGTTTAAACTGCTCTCTCTACCACCTAAGTAGCTAAGGTTTAATGAGAATTGGAGATTTAAGCATTCAGTTTTATTATCTACTATAAGGTATAAACTGTTTGTGTTCTTCTAAGTGGTTTATAAACTCACAGGAAGCCTTGGCACCTGGATTCCCATTGACATTGGTTCTTGCTGAATGTTGCATGTGCTGCAAAGCCATTTATTACTTTACAGCAATTTTTTCTTCACCTTAGTCACTAATGACTCATTACTAATCCGTTATGGCCCAGATATTCAACTTCTTTATGGCATAATCTTGCATTTCATTTTCAAAAAATCTGTACTTTCCATTTAAACCAGAGGAGTCATTGATATACAGATGCAGAATATGCGTGAGTAAGCTTTCACATGGGAAATATTTTTCTGCAACATAAAACCTGTTTCATTAAAAGAAAGTGAAAATGTTGACACCCAGAAAGCAACTGATCAGATCTTAGTCATTAACAGATTATCATATCAAGTGTAAGTAGACAAGAGAGTACAGTTTGAGTTGAAGAAAATATGAGTGCAAAAAACTTCTAATATTAATAGTGAAACATATTTTACAGTTAGTACTATATTCACCTAATGAATGATAAATTACACATTGAGAAATAGACTCTATTGAGAACACCATATAGGGGAAGAAAGACTTTCCCTCTGCTCTCCTGGTTCAATAGCTGGGTGTATGAAATAAACTGACACCTGGCAGATTAACAGAAGAAAAGGTGTATGGACTTGCCAGTTTTTAATATTACATGCATGGGACATCACCAAAAAAAAAAAAAAAAGTGAATACCCTTCAAATTGGTAAGATTTGACAGCATATAGACCATCTTAATAGGGGAAGGAGAGGAGGCTATAGATCACTTGTGGAGAGTAAATGACTTTTAGAAAAGATCAATGGGTGCTTAGAATAACAGATGGGAATTCTGATAATTTGTGACAAAGTTTGTCTGGGTGTAGTGTTGACTTCGAATCTTTTCTCTGATAGGAGTCAATTTTTCCTGCTGATTAAACAATAGCCAGGGAAGGGATTTATGACAATTTAGATTTCTTTTTTCTTTTTTTCTTTTTTTTAAATCTGACTTTAGACAGATGCAAGTGTTCACAGAAAGTCTCTCCCTATATTTGCCATTTTTCAAGTACCTTCAGCTCAAAATAATCAAGATACCAAGGTGGCATATGTTGGGGTAGCATGGCCCAAATTAATTTGTAATATTTTGAGGTGATACATTCTGGTCTCCAATCATGGAAACTAGGTATTAGAATCTAGATATTGGGTCTGCCATTCATAGATGGGTTCATAGAGAATGGGAATGTCAATGTAGTTATTAACATTGATTAGTTCACTATAATCCTACAAAGAATTTATAAAGGCAAGTCATCCCTGAAGCCATGTTCTCTGCAGCTCAAAGAAGTTTCCAGCTTCAATTACTTTCACAAGATTTAATAAATTAAATTAGTTCTCTCCATCAAGTTTTGTAGTTACTTTACATAATAATGAATTTTAAGTGGGAATTTAACTATAGGATCAGTATACAAGTAGATTAATTTCTGTGTGTTACCTCAGAGGGCCTTATGTGGCTATGCAGTTGTGTGGACACTGAAGTTAAACTAAACAAAGGGTTTCTTTTTTGAGTCTAAATTAAATGTAAAATAAATGTAAACATGATGCCACTCAGCAGTGTTATCTAAATATGCATTGGCTGTTTTCCTTGAGAAAAGTACAAAATCAGAAATGTCTCAGTGGTGTTATAAATGTGAAAATAGCAGACTGGTGAGAGCCCCGAAAGATATTTCATAGTCAAAAAGAGAGGAATGTATAAGGGAACACAGATTCAATTGAATTTATTATAAAACCGACTGAAACTTGTCTCTACCTAACACTATAGGAACCAAAGTTTACTTTTCTGATTCATACTTTTTGAGAGAGCTTCCTTCCTGAAAAGAATCTTATTTAGAATTGTTAAATATTAGAGATTGAAAGATGGCTTTTTTTTTTTTTTAAGATTTCATATACCATCTCTCTCCTGAGTAATGAGGGTTTTTTTGTTTTTGTTTTTGTTTTTTAACTTCTCCAAAGTTACTGAATAATATTTAGGATGTGATTTAAAGTATCCAAATGTGGTTATTGAAAAAGATCATACAGACCAGCAAAATTCAGATAAAAGAAAAGAAAAAAACAGACACAACAAATAATATAAAAAACAACTTGAAATCAATTAATAAATCAATTCTAATTACTTTCACAAGATTTATGCATTGAAATTGTTTACTAAAGCAGGCATTAAGTTCTAACTCTACTACTTAATATATAATGTTTACTCCCTTAGCATCTATTTTTAATGCCAGGATGACTGAAACAATAGACATTCATTGACTACTTGTTGTAAGCTAGACACCAATAATTTCTAATGCAATTTGCTATAGTTAGATTTCATGACTGGTTTTTGAAATGCTTAAAATGCAAAAAACACAATGAGCAATAAATAATAATTTGAAACATAATTGATTTTGTGGTATGAAATTTATGTTATTAGAGCTTTTCAGGAAAGGGAGAACTTGAATTAGGAAGAAGTACTCAAGGAAAACAAAGGAAAAAAAAGTCATACAAGTGGAGGGTACAGAGCTGGAAAATTAGTATAATGTCCCTAGGTAGTAGAAGTGCAGGAAGAATTTTTAAGTTCGAAATTCAAAATGACAAGGTGACAGTACGCAGTAAGTAGAGAATATGCATATGACACAGGAAAGAGAAATCTGAATTAATTGGAATATCTAAATGGGAATTGACTTAAGATATAGGTTTTAGTGTCCACAGCAATGTTGGTGAGTGGGTACTGACGGAATGAATTATATCCTAAGAAAGCCAATGTGCTTGGGGAGGCTGGACCATTTGCAAGCTCCTGACTGGCTGAATGCACAGCATGTTCAAAGGTAAAGCAAGTTCATACACTATTTTGAAAGTCTCCCTTTAGAAGCATTAAGGAGAACAAATGTTCCCCATTTGACATGTGATAGAAAGTAGTAAAAGATCTCATATAACACATTACCTTTAAGAAAAATGCTTTAAGAATGCACTTTTCCAAGTGTCTGTCCATTCGTGTCTAGACTTCAGCAAGCATGGAAACAAAGTAGAGTTACTCTAACTTCAGAAAGAAATGTCAAGAACAAGCCAGATGTTAATGCCCTAACATGACCAGTCTCTAATCAATGTACTGAAATGTTAAGATAAATGAAAGTATAAACCCAAGTACATGGCAGAAAACGTGGAGAGAAAAGGGTAGACAAATAGATAAGCCTAAGATAGACTGGGCTGCAGATATGTTTTGTGTAGGCTACTTATTGTTTTAAACAAATATTGAATAAATCTTTATCATTTAAAAAATAAAATATTTAACATCAGGGAAAAAACACCCCAGAATGTTACCTTATTTTGAAAAACTCAATTGAAACATTGGGTTCATATGCCTGAATGGCATACAGTATGCACTCTTCTAACAGGGAGCCTCCTCTTGAATTCACTGGAGTCCCTCTTTCATCTGCTTTATACAATTTTGTTACTTGTCTGCTTCCTACATATACTGACGTTTGGGATCTATGGTTTGAAAAGTAGTCTTCAAGATGAGATATACAACCCCTAGGACCACAAAGATTTTCTAACATATACATGAACATGGCTTGTTTTAAGAGAGTCAAATATCAAATCTTAAAGACACATATACTGTTTCCTAAAAATTATCTGCCTGAGAAGACATTGAGCGAAAAATAGCAACCTGTTTTTCTTAGCAACTTTTCCTTTCACAAATCTCCCTCCCTACCTATCACAAATTTCAAATATTACTATGTTGCATTGTTTTAGGATGTTAAAGCCTATATACCAACAAACAATATAAACAATTCAAAGGATTAGTATTAGCAATATCTGCTTTAGATAAACTAAGACAAACCATATATTGGGCTTTATATATTTGTCCATCTTAATAACTTGAAACATGGCATTAGAAATGGTGAGTTTTGGCTACTGTTGAAATTTTCTGAATTTAAATACTTTGCAGAGTAGACCCTGAGGAATATAAAAAAATTCATTTATCTATTTTGCCTCTCCACCCCTTATCAGCTCTTGCCAGTGACTGTCAAAAAATACATGTTGTTGGGGAGACTTAAGAGATCAAAGCAAAGCATTGGTAAAGGATAGACAGGTAGATAGATAGATAGATCAATAGAAGCGTTAATTTTTTTCACTCAGGCAACAAACTCATGGTAAAATTTCATATTTTTATTTAACTATTCATGCATCTATTCATCTTAGAATTAAAAGTCAGAAGTCAAATTTGTATCTCCAAAATTTGTTTGTATTGAAACCCAAGGCCATATTTTTTCTTGGTAGAGGGCTAGTCTAATTTAGCAGGGTATTTGTCAAGGAGGAATGCCTGTGTCATTTAACTTATGAAACAGGCATTGTTTAACAGAATCCACCAAATCTGCAAATATAATGTTTTAATAAAATGTATTTAAAGCATGTGTTAAGATAAAATTATTTTATGAAACAAATTATACTCAATATATTTCTGACATTTCTATTTTCTTAGACTTTTGCATACTTTAACTATAAAGATACATTAACTAATACTTACTAAAATTTAATGAGACTCAATAAAGCATTTTGGCTACTTCTGCATAAATAAGAAAGGGATTGAGCAACACATTAGTTTATCGACACAGTAGATTTGAAATCATTAACTTTAAAAAAATAGAAGGAAAACATAAGTGAATTTTATATTGATAGATTGATGAAAGTACTTTCCAAAGGTACATCACCAAGTGGCTTTTGGACTATAACTCAGAAGGAGTTCAAAGGATTTATAGTATTGCTGTACTAAAATTTCTTCCATTTCTACCAAATTATTTATGTAAACATTTTTACCCCAAACTTATATCTGTAAAGCAAAAATAAGAATAGAAAAGATGCCACATAATGTCTCATTATAATGTTAATATTTATGATAATGGTAATATATTAATGGTAATATTTCTCATTTTAATGATAATATGTTAGTGGTGATATTCATCTATTGATGTCGTTTGGCTGTGTCCCCACCCAAATGTCATCTTGAATTCCCATGTGTGGGAGGGAGCCAGTGGGAGGTGGTTGAATATTGGGGGCAGGTCTTTCCCATGCTTTTCTCATGATGGTGACTAAAGCTCATGAGATGATGGTTTTAAAAATGGGAGTTTCTCTGCACAGGCTCTCTTTTTGCCTGTTGCCATCCATGTGAGATGGGACTTGCTCTTCCTTGCCTTCCACCATGATTGTGAGGCATCCCCAGAACGTGGAACTGTAAGTCCATGAAATCTCTTTCCTTTCTAAATCACCCAGTCTCAGGTATCTTATCAGTAGCATGAAAATGGACTGATAAAATAAATTGATACCAGTAGAGCAGGGAGCTACTGAAAAGACACCTGAAAATGTGGAAGCAACTTTGGAGCTGGATAACATGCAGAGGTTGGAACAGTTTGGAGGGCTCAAAAGGACACAGGAAAAATGTGGGAAAGTTTGGATCTTCTTTGACACTTATTGAATGGCTTTGACCAAAGTGCTGATAATGATATGGACAATGAAATCCAGGCTGATGTGGTCTCAGATGGAGATGAGAAACTTGTTGAGAACTGGAGCAAAGGTGATTCTTGCTATGTTTTAGCAAAGAGACTGGCAGCATTTTGCCCCTGATATGTGGAACTTTGTACTTGAGTGAGATGATTTAAGGTATCTGGCAGAAGACATTTCTAAGCAGCAAAGCATTCAAGACATGACCTGGGCACTGTTAAAAGCATTCAGTTTTAAAAAGAAAAAAAGCATAAAAGTTTGGGAAATTTGCAGCTTACAATGCAATAGAAAAGAAAATCCCATTGTCTGAGAAGAAATTCAAGCCAGCTGCAGAAGTTTGCATAAGTAATGAGGAACTGAATGTTAATTACCAAGACAATGGAGATAATATCTCTAGGGCATTTTAGAGGCCTTCATGACAGCTCCTCGCATCACAGGCCCAGAGGCCAAGGAAGACAAAATGGTTTCATCGGCTGGGCTCAGTGCCCCTCCCTGTGCTGTGTGCAGCCTAGGAACTTGGTGCCCTGTTTCCCAGATGCTTTAACAATGGCTGAAAGGGGCCAACGCAGAGCTTGGGCCATGGCTTCAGAGTGTGCAAGCCTCAAGATTTGGCAGTTTCTACATGATGTTGAGCCTGCAAATGCACAGAAGTCAAGAATTGGGGTTTGATTACTTCTGCCTAGATTTCAGAGAATGTATAGAAATGCTAGGATGCCCAGGCAGAGGTTAACTGCAGGGGTGGGCCCTCATGGAGAATCTCTGCTAGGGCAGTGTGGAAGGGAAATGTGGGGTTGGAGCCCCACACAGAGTCCCCAGTGAGGCACCGCCTAGTGGAGTTGTAAAAAGACAGCCAATGTCCTCCAGGCCCCTGAATGGTTGATCTACTGGCAACTTGCACTGTGTGCCAGGAAAAGCCGCAAACACTGAACACCGTCCTTGAAAGAAGCTAGGAGAGAGACTGTATCCCGCAAAGCCACAGGGGTGGAGCTGCCCAAGACCCTGGGAATCCACCTCTTGCATCAATGTGACCTGGATGTGAGACATGGAGTCAAAGGAGATCATTTTGGATCTTTAAGGTTTGACTGCCCTACTCGATTTTGGACTTGCATGGGGCCTGTAGCCCCTTTGCTTTGGCCAATTTCTCCCTTTTGGAATGGGTATATTTACCCAATGTCTTACCCCCTTGGTATCTAGGAAGTAACTCAATTTTGATTTTACAGGCTCATAGGTGGAGGGGACTTGCCCCTTCTAGGATGAGATGTTGAACTATGGACTTTTGAGTTAATGCTGGAATGAGTTAAGACTTTGGGGGATTGTTGGGAAGGTATGCTTGGTTTTGAAGTGTGAGGATATGAGATTTAGGCAAGGGCAAGGGTGGAATGACATTTTTTGACTGTGTCCCCACCCAAAAGTCATCTTGAATTCCTGTGTGTTGTGGGAGGGACCCAGTGGAAGGTGGTTGAATCATGGAGGCAGGTATTTCCCATGCTGTTCTCGTGATGGTGAATAAGTCTCATGAGATCTGATGGGAGTCATTTTTCTTTTTGTTTGTTTGTTGTTTTATGTTTGTTTGTTTGAGAAAGAGTCTCTCTCTGTTGCCCAGGCGGGAGTGCGGTGGCATTATCTCAGCTCACTGCAACTGAAACCTAAGCCTCTTGGGTTCAAGCGATTCTTCTGCCTCAGCCTCCTGAGTAGCTGGGATTACAGGCATGTGTCACCACACCTGGCTAATTTTTGTATTTTTAGTAGAGATGGGGTTTCACCATGTTGGCCAAGCTGGTCCTGAACTCCTGACCTCAGGTGATCCACCCACCTTGGCCTTCCAAAGGGCTGGGATTACAGACATTAGCCATTGCACCTAGACAATCTGATGGTTTTAAAAACAGGAGTTTCTCTGCACAGGCTCTTTTTTTGCCTGCTGCCATCCATGTAAGACGTGACTTGCTCCTCCTTGCCTTCCATGATTGTGAGGCTTCCCCAAACACATGGAACTGTAAGTCCATTAAACCTCTTTCTTTTGTAAATCACCCAGTCTTGGGTATATCTTTATCAGCAGCATGAAAATGGACTAATATATCTATATATGCATAATTCAATTGAAAAGTAAACTGTACTCCTTTATCTTTCAAGGTGTGTTATCCTCTAACTTTGCTTTATATGCAGTAATTTTAAAAGCCAACACAAACTATATTTATGTTGTGTAATAAAGATAAATTGAGGAAAATTGTAATGAAAATGTGATATGAAATCTTTAATACTTTAAATACACATATTTTTGATGCGAAGAAGTGTGATCAGATAATTAAACACTTTCAAGCAAAAATATATAATATAATGGGTAAACTCTGAATGTAGGGAATGGCATGGCAATGTGAGTTTAGGAGAAAAGGGAACAATGACAAATTTAAATCTTGCTTATTGATATTTTTAAGTAGATGACAAATATCAGATTGATATGGTAGCTCGATATCAATAGATAAATTTACAAGAGTAACCTAATGGGTGTTTTTAGATAGTGATATTTTCATAATGTAGGAAATTACATACTTTCATATTATTTAAAGTTGTAATTAGATATCTTAGATACCACTTTTAAAATATGTGTAAATGTATATAATTTTCTGATAAAAAATTTTTGGATGTATTCAAGAAACAATATTAGAAGATACTCATTTATAGAAACTCGAGATTTGAAAGTTTTATTGGCCTCCAGATTCATTCTTGATAAGGTAGTCACGGTTTAGTGCCTTGCCTTGTCACATTGGAGTCCGAGGCTTTGATATATAGTACTTTCTAATTCGATCATAAAATAATTGAAAAACTAGGTAGGACTGAATATTGTGAATACTGTGAATGACTGTTGAATGCAGAAGACAATAGAAGTGGATAAAAGAAAAATGAAAATAGTAAGAGATCAGATTGTGGGAAAGAATTGAAAACCTAGTAGAAATTTTTAAGTTAATTATAAATGAAATGTGCATGAGTACTTTACATTGGCTATCTCACAGGAAGTTTGAGGAGAAAAACAATGTAACACTCATTAAAGTTACATGATATTTGAGGGACACAATATCGTTAGTGCTAGGCTACATAACAGGAATAAACAATCCCAATATTATTGAATGACAATAATGGATAAAATCATGATGTTAAGATTTAAGACTGTATTAAAAATCTACAATTAACAGGAAAGTTCACTATTACTGTTAATAGCTAAGTTATTTCTTGCCAGTTTAAAGCATTAAGAGTAGACTACTGGACAAAATGTAAAATATCTTTAAAAACTGACAGAATAAAAGAAAGAAAAACGAGTCTCCCACTCCCAGCACGAGCAACACAGAAGACAGGTGATTTCTGCATTTTCAACTGAAGTATCAGGTTCATCTCACTAGGGAGTGCCGGACAATCGGTGCTGGTCAGCTGCTGCAGCCCAACCAGTGAGAGCTGAAGCAGGGTGAGGCATCGCCTCACCTGGGAAGCACAAGGGGGAAGAGAATCCCTTTTCCCAGCCAGGGGAACTGAGACACACAACACCTGGAAAATCGGGTAACTCCTACCCCAATACTGTGCTTTACCAAGGGTCTTAGCAAACGACACACCAGGAGTTATATCCCACACCTGGCACAGAGGGTCCCACGCCCATGGAGCCTCCCTCATTGCTAGAACAGCAGTCTCAGATCTAACTGCAAGGCGGCAGTGAGGCTGGGGAAGGGGTGCCCACCATTGCTGAGGCTTAAGTAGGTAAGCAAAGCTGCCCGGGAAGCTCGAACTGGGTGGAACCCATAGCAGTTCAACGAGGCCTGCCTGTCTCTGTAGACTCCACTCTGGGGACAGGGCACAGCTAAACAAAAAGCAGCAGAAACATCTGCAGATGCAAACAACCCTGTCTGACAGCTTTGAAGAGAGCAGTGGATCTCCCAACATGGAGGTTGAGATATGAGAATGGACAGACTGCCTGAGTAGCCTAACTGGGAGACATCCCCCACTAGGTTGACATCCCCCAGCAGATTGACACCCCACATGTTACACGGCGGGGTACACCATGGAGGTGAAGCTTTCAAAGCAAGAATCAGACAGGTATACTCACTGTTCAGCATTATTCTATCTTTTGTAGCCTCTGCTGCTGATACCCAGGCAAACAGGGTCTGGAGTGGACCTCAAGCAATCTCCAACAGACCTACAGCTGAGGGTCCTGACTGCTAGAAGGCAAACTAACAAACAGGAAGGACACCCACACCAAAACCCCATCAGTACATCACCATCATCAAAGACCAGAGGCAGATAAAACTACAAAGAAAGATGGGGAAAAAGCAGGGCAGAAAAGCTGGAAATTCAAAAAATAAGAGCGCATCTCTCCCTCCAAAGGAATGCAGCTTATTGCCAGGAATGGATCAAAGCTGGATGGAGAATGACTTTGACGAGTTGAGAGAAGAAGGCTTCAGTACATCAAACTTCTCAGAGCTAAAGAAAGAATTACATACCCAGCGCAAAGAAATCTAAAATCTTGAAAAAAGAATGGAAGAATGGATAACTAGAATAATCAATGCAGAGAAAGCCATAAACCAACTGACAGAGATAAAAACCATGACATAAGAACTTGACAAATGCACAAGCATCAGTAACTGACTCGATCAACTGGAAGAAAGAGTATCAGCGATTGAGGATCAAATGAATGAAATGAAGTGAGAAGAGAAGTCTAAAGAAAAAAGAGGAAAAAGAAAAGAACAAAGCCTTCAAGAAGTATGGGATTATGTGAAAAGATCAAATCTACGTCTGATTGGACTGCCGGAAAGTGAGGGGGAAAATGGAACCAAGTTGGAAAACACTCTTCAGGATATCATCCAGGAGAACTTCCCCAACCTAGTAAGGCAGGCCAACATTCAAATTCAGGAAATACAGAGAATGCCACAAAGATACTCCTCGAGAAGAGCAACTCCAAGACACATAATTGTCAGATTCACCAAAGTTGAAATGAAAGAAAAACTGTTAAGGGCAGCCAGAGAGAAAGGTCGGGTTACCCACAAAGGGAAGTCCATCAGACTAACAGCAGATCTCTCGGCAGAAACTCTCCAAGCCAGAAGAGAGTGGGGGCCAATATTCAACATTCTTAAAGAAAAGAATTTTCAACCCAGAATTTTATATCCAGCCAAACTAAGTTTCATAAGTGAAGGAGAAATAAAAACCTTTACAGATAAGCAAATGCTTAGAGATTTTGTCACCACTAGGCCTGCCCTATAAGAAATCCTGAAGGAAGCACTAAACATGGAATGGAACAACAGGTACCAGCCATTGCAAAAACATGCCAAAATGTAAAGACCATCGATGCTAGGAAGAAACTGCATCAACTAGCGAGCAAAATAACCAGTTAATATCATAATGACAGGATCCAGTTCACACATAACTATATTAACCTTAAATGTAAGTGGACTAAATGGTCCAATTAAAAGACACAGACTGGCAAATTGGATAAAGAGTCAAGACCCACCAGTTTGCTGTATTCAGGAGACCCATCTCACCTGCAGAGACACACATAGACTCAAAATAAACAGATGGAGGAAGATCTACCAAGAAAATGGAGACCAAAAAAAAGCAGGGGATGCAATGCTAGTCTCTGCTAAAACAGACTTTAAACCATCAAAGATCAAAAGAGACAAAGAAGGCCATTACATAATGGTAAAGGGCTCAATTCATCAGGAAGAGCTAACTATCCTAAATATATATGTACCCAATACAGGAGCACCTAGATTCATAAAGCAAGTCCTTAAAGACTTACAAAGAGACTTAGACTCCCATACAATATTAATGGGAGACTTCAACACCTCACTATCAACATTAGACAGATCAATGAGACTGAAAGTTAACAAGGATATCCAGGAATTGAACTCAACTCTGCACCAAGCAGACCTAATAGACATCTACAGAACTCTCCACCCCAAATCAACAGAATATACATTCTTCTCAGCACCACATCACATTTATTCCAAAATTGAAAACATAGTTGGAAGTAAAGCACTCCTCAGCAAATGTACAAGAACAGAAATTATAACGAACTGTCTCTCAGACCACAGTGCAATCAAACTAGAACTCAGGACTAAGAAACTCAATCAAAACTGCTCAACAACATGGAAACTGAACAACCTGCTCCTGAATGACTACTGCGTACATAACAAAATGAAAGCAGAAATAAAGATGTTCTTTGAAACTACTGAGAACAAAGATACAACATACCAGAATCTCTGGGACACATTTAAAGCAGTGTGTAGAGGGAATTGCATAGCACTAAATGCCCACAACAGAAAGCAGGAAAGATCTAAAATTGACACCCTAAAATCACAATTAAAAGAACTAGAGAAGCAAGAGCAAACACATTCAAAAGCTAGCAGAAGGTAAGAAATAACTAACATCAGAGCAGAACTGAGAGAGAGAGACACAAAAACCCTCCAAAAAATCAATGAATCCAGGAGCTGGTTTTTTTTAAAAGATCAACAAAGTTGATAGACCACTAGTAAGACTAGTAAAGAAGAAAAGAGAGAAGAATCAAGTAGACACAATAAAAAAGGATGAAGGAGATATCACCACTGACCCCACAGAAATACAAACTACCATCAGAGAATACTATAAACACCTCTACGCAAATAAACTAGAAAACCTAGAAGAAACGGAAAGTTTCCTGGACACTTACACTCTCCCAAGACTAAACCAGGAAGAAGTTGAATCCCTGAATAGACCAATAGCAGGCTCTGAAATTGAGGCAATAATTAATAGCCTACCAAGCAAAAAAAGTCCAGGACCAGATAGATTCACAGCTGAATTCTACCACAGTTACAAGGAACAGCTGGTACCATTCCTTCTGAAACTATTCCAATCAATAGAAAAAGAGAGAATCCTCCCTAACTCATTTTATGAGGCCAACATCATCCTAATACCAAAGCTTGCCAGAGACACAACAAAAAAAGAGAATTTGAGACCAATATCCCTGATGAACATCGATGCAAAAATCCTCAATAAAATACTGGCAAACCGAATCCAGCAGCACATCAGAAAGCTTATCCACCATGATCAAGTGGGCTTCATCCCTGGGATGCAAGGCTGGTTCAACATACACAAATCAGTAAACATAATCCAGCATATAAACAGAACCATAGACAAAGCCACATGATTATCTGAATAGATGCAGAAAAGGCCTTTGACAAAATTCAACAGCCCTTCATGCTAAAAACTCTCAATAAACAAGGTATTGATAGAACGTATCTCAAAATAATAAGAGCTATTTATGACAAACCCACAGCCAATATCATACTGAATGGGCAAAAACTGGAAGCATTCCCTTTGAAAACTGGCACAAGACAAGGATTCCCTCTCTCATCACTCCTATTCAAAATAGTGTTGGATATTCTGCCTAGGGCAATCAGGCAAGAGAAAGAAATCAAGGTATTCAGTTAGGAAAAGAAGAAGTCAAATTGTCCTTGTTTGCAGATGACATGATTATATACTTAGAAAACCCCATCTGATGTCTGTTCTGATATGAACAGACATTTCTCAAAAGAAGACATGCATACGGCCAACAGACACATGAAAAAATGCTCGTCATCACTGGACATCAGAGAAATGCAAATCAAAACCACAATGAGATACCATCTCACACCAGTTAGAATGGCAATCATTAAAAAGTCAGAAGGGCAATCATTAAAAAGTCAGGAAACAAAAGGTGCTGGAGAGGATGTGGAGAAATAGGAACACTTTTACACTGTTGGTGGGATTGTAAACTAGTTCAACCATTATGGAAAACAGTATGACGATTCCTCAAGGATCTAGAACTAGAAGTACCATATGACCCAGCCATCCCATTACTGGGTATATACCCAAAGAATTATAAATCATGCTGCTATAAAGACACATGCACACGTATGTTCACTGCGGCACTATTCACAATAGCAAAGACTTGGAATCAACCCAAATGTCCATCAGTGACAGACTGGATTAAGAAAATGTGGCACATATACACCATGGAATACTATGCAGCCATAAAAAAGGATGAGTTTGTGTCCTTTGTAGGGACATGGATGCAGCTGGAAACCATCATTCTCAGCAAACTATCACAAGAACAGAAAACCAAACACTACATGTTCTCACTCATAGGTGGGAACTGAACAATGAGATCACTTGGACTCGGGAAGGGGAACATCACACATCGGGGCCTATTATGGGGAGGGGGGAGGGGGGAGGGATTGCATTGGGAGTTATACCTGATGTAAATGATGAGTTGATGGGTGCTGACGAGTTGATGGATTCAGCACACCAACATGGCACAAGTATACATATGTAATAAACCTGCACATTGTGCATATGTACCCTAGAACTTAAAGTATAATAAAAAAAAGAAAAAAAAAAAAAGAAAAGCTACAATTAGATATTGTCTTATCCCAGTTTAAATGGCTTAAAATGGTACTCTTTCCTTCACATCATTGCCAGCATTTGTTACTGCCTGTCTCTCTCTTGTAGAAGAATGGTTACCAGAGTCTGGGAAAGGTAGTTGGGGTTAGGAAAAATTGGCAATGCTAAATGAGTAAAAAAAACCAGAAAGAATGAATAAGACCTACTATTTGATAGCACAACAGGATGAATATTGTCAATGATAACTTAATTTTACATTTTAAAATAAAGAATGTAATTGGATTGTTTGCAACTCATAGAATAAATGCTTGAGGGAATGGATACCCCTTCTCCATGTTGTGCTTTTTTCACATTGCATGCCTGTATCAAAATGTGTCATGTACCCCATAAATATATACACCTATTATGCAGCCACAAAAATTAAAAAAATAAAACCGAGACTAAAATTGGACAGAATATTACAAAATACTTAAATACTAATATTTAGTCAAAAACTGTGTTATCTCAAGTTTACTTGGTGCTTGCTATACACCAGGCACTATTTTAAATATTGATCTATATTAGCTCATTATAATAACTCATTACCTTTCCCTATACACCCTCTGATAAAGGTATTAACACTTATTTTGTTATTAATTTTAAAAAGTCACAGTCCATGAAAAAGAAGAAAATACCTAAGATAGATAACTTATTTTTTTTTTATTCAATCCATAAGATAGAAAAGCTTAAAATCTGTAGCTTTCTAGAACTGAAAGACAAATTCAAGCATCCTCGTCATAACATCTCATTTTAACAATTAAGCAATTGAATGCTGTGCCTGGGCTAAAAACACAATCATTGTTGAATCAAAACTCTTGTAATGCCTCATCCGTTACCTTAACATAAGACAATATATTTTATCACCAATATTAGGAAAATAATAATACCTGTGTCAAGTGGTTGGTTTGAAAAGTAAACTAGTTAGCACATATAAAACAGTACCTAGTATATAATTAGCATTCCATCAATTCGGGCTAGTATTTGGGTAGACTAGTGATTAATCTTTCTCACCTTAAAACATTTCATTTCTTTGGAAATTCTCAGATTTCTCTCATATTGTTCTGCCATTTTTAGGCCTTAAATCTTTTAAAAGTACAATTAATTACATAAGTGCTCAAAACCTAAAATTATTTGCTAATGATCTAAACATACTAACAGTTATTTAAAACTGTTATTTAAATATTATTTAAAAGTGTTTTGTTCTGTTAAATGTTGAAAATGAGTTTACATGCACTGACCCTGTACTTCTAGCAATTGATGTTTATGTCTGAACAATATAATAATGTTTTGAATAGAGTCATCTTGTGCTTCGTCTAATAATATATGCAGGATTGAAGTTAACTCTGAAGCAATAATATATACCTAGGATACTTTTCTGGTGCACTATTTTGATTTTTAGTTTGGTGCTGCTAAAATGGGAGGAGATAGGAAGGTTTTAAGGAAGAGGGTCTACATGCTTCTAGGAGTTTATCAGTCTCTGAGGATAGGTGAATTTTGAGTTTGAAAATGAACTGAAAATATCCTTAAGAACATACTCCTATTTATCCCATCTAAGTGCACGGCCCTAAGGAAATATGATCATTCCTGAGGCTAAATAGAATATTGGGACTATGGTGTATATATTTGTTAGAAAAAAACAAAACAGTTGCATGATTAACTCTTGAATAAATTATTGAGATGTTTTAGAATAAAACCCAAATGAAGATTTAAGACTTGAAGATAAATAGAAAATGTATGAGTTTGGTTAACTCAACAAAAAGCAACAAAATATTTGTAAACATTCAGAATATCAAATGAAAACTTCACTTTTTATCCAAATGTTTAGCATCATAAAATACAGTTCCTCAACTCATTTCAACTTTTGGGGGACAATCAGGTGGTTTAGGAGAAACTGGTGTAATATCTATACCACATTTTGGTTAGGAAATTACAATTGCACTGTTAACATTTTTAGGATCATATTCTAGGTTTCTATTTACCCATTAATTATTCTCTTATGGAAAATAGTGTCTATATTCACATTTATTAAAAGTGTTCTAGAACTTTCCATGTAAGAAAAAAAAATCACACAAATAATTTTTAAGGAAATTATTTTTTACTATGAGGTCAGTTTGTGCTAGATAAATCTAGAGTATACAATTTTACCATTAATGAAATTGACATCTACCACAGTTGTTAAATATTCAGTTAAGAATGCTCATGGTAAAATCTTATCAGCTTTAAAACTATTGAATATCTGATGCAGTCTATGGGAATTAGTGTTTTCAGTAAAATGTTCTCCAACATGAGCAGTGTGTTGTCAAGAAGTTTCAAATCTATAATACTCAGTTCCTTCTTCCCTTCTTACATTCTACATGCACATACATTCAGATGCCAAAATATGTCTGAGAATGAAAAGGTGCAGAAAGAGAGAAAAGGAGAATGTGATAAAGAATAAGAGAGAGAGAGAGAAACAAAATAGATTGTTGTCAATTCAAAATTTTTCCTTGAGTTGTTTGTAAACTATGTACACATAAGAGAACTAATTACAGCAGTAATTTTCATCCATGAGCTATTTCATTTTTAGACAGAGTCTTACTCTGCTGCTCAGGCTGGACTGTAATGGTGTGATCTCAATTCACTGAAACCTCCCCCTCCCCGGTTCAAGAAATTCTCCTGCCTCAGCCTCCTGAGCAGCTGGGATTACAGGTGCGCACTACCACGCCCAGCTAATTTTTTTTTTGTTTTTGTTTTTGTTTTTGTTTTTGAGACGGAGTCTCGCTCTGTTGCCCAGGCTGGAGTGCCGTGGCCGGATCTCAGCTCACTGCAAGCTCTGACTCCTGGGTTTACGCCATTCTCCTGCCTCAGCCTCCCGAGTAGCTGGGACTACGCCACCTCGCCCGGCTAGTTTTTTGTATTTTTTAGTAGAGATGGGGTTTCACCATATTAGCCAGGATGGTCTCGATCTCCTGACCTCGTGATCCACCCGTCTCGGCCTCCCAAAGTGCTGGGATTACAGGCGTAAGCCACTGCATCTGACCCATGAGCTATTTCTATTCTTCAAAAATATTGCATCATTTGGAAATTTTAAAGGTTATGAGAGATTTTTCTTAATTCAGGTTAGAGCAGTTCAGACTTGAGGTTAATTCAACCAAATCATTAAATATTTGTATTAGGATATAAATAGGATTCTAAAAAATTTAATTTATCTTACCCTATGGCTATTACTATCCCAAGTCATATAATTCTTATCAAAAGAACACTTGCATGTCTTCATGTTAAGCAAATTTTTTTCTCTCCTCTTATCCTTAGCAGCTTCCTTATATTTAGCATATTTCTCTTTTGAAATTTTGTTTACATTTCACAGACAACATTCATTAAAAATATTGAAATTTTGAAAAATATCTAATACTTATTTTTACCAAAAAATGCAATAAGAGGCCTTTAAGTTAAGGAAGGCAGAATGAAGGTATATATATATACACACACACACATATATATACACACAAACATATATATATATATGTTTTATTTCTAAAACCCTACTAAAATGACAGCAAATGGGGTTTAAATTTTTGTTGAAGTCACCAAGCACAGAGAACAGGAGAGAAATGCAGAAAACATCAAAATAATTTTAGGAGCTGAGGAACAGATGTATGAATTGTAACTAAGTTAACATACTCAAGGAAGCCCAGTTGTAAGACTCAATTCCAAAGCTAAGTTGTTAGCAGTAAAGAAACCTATGTCATACTACAGAGACCCAAAATTTCAAAGATTTTTAATGTCTGGTATCTCTCAGAGAGAGGGCAGGAAAGTGAGGCCCATCTAAATCAGAATCGTTTGAAAGACTTTTGAAGAAGTATTGAGAGCCCTAAAACCTTCCCAAACTCTGTACTGTCAGGCAATTCCTCTTCCTTTATGTTATCAAAAGGCTGGAATTTCATTATCCACAGAGCATAAAATGAAGACATCAGGCACAAGTGAAGGCTTGGGTATATTTCTGCAAAAAGGATGATTAAGTACATTTTGTTGCTATACTTAATGTTGAGATGCAGAGTCTTCTTTCCTCCCCCTTCCATTTGGTTCCCAGAATACTGGCAAATAACTCACAATTTCCAAGCAAGAGATTGGAAGAGTCTTCTGTAAGGAATATGACTACCCTAAGAGTACAGAACTTAAGATAATAAGATTATGGATACCCTAAGAATACAGAACTTAAGATAATAAAAATATGGCTACCCTAAGAATACAAAACCTGAGATAACAGGAACATGGCTACCTTAAGAATACAGAACCTCTCAAGCCTGTAATCCCAGCACTTTGGGAGGCCGAGACGGGCGGATCACGAGGTCAGGAGATCGAGACCATCCTGGCTGACACAGTGAAACCCTGTCTCTACTAAAAAATACAAAAAACTAGCCGGGCGAGGTGGCGGGCGCCTGTAGTCCCCGCTACTCGGGAGGCTGAGGCAGGAGAATGGCGTAAACCCGGGAGGCGGAGCTTGCAGTGAGCCGAGATCTGGCCACTGCACTCCAGCCTGGGCGGCAGAGCGAGACTCCGTCTCAAAAAAAAAAAAAAAAAGAATACAGAACCTAAGATAAGGATTCCCTAATTAAACTGTACAGCTGTAATATCATAAAATGAAGCTTATAGGTAACAAGCCCTTCCCACAGTTACCAATCCTCTAAGTAGTTTTGGTGTCCAACATTATATATAAGCATGCAGATAAAGATTGTTACACATTTCAGTTAAGCCTCCTGTACAAAAGACAAAGATGAAACACATAATCAGAATAACAATAAAAAACAACTGGAAGGAGGCAGTCTATGAATTGAGAAGAAAACTTCAAAAGAATTATTTTCTGTCAATGAAAGGAAGACACTTTTCTTCCTCTAAGAAAATAACACTGCCATATATAATAAAACAGATAACAAACAATAACTCGGAGAAATTAATAATATGATAGTGTAAGTGAAATGAAGAAAGATAGTGAAATAATTTTCTAGAAAATAGAGCAGAGAAAAACAAAAATTAGGAGAGTAAGGATAAAATTAATAAAGAACCATTTTAGATTATCCAAATAGGAATAACACGAATTCCAGAAAGATCAACTAAGACAGAAGAAAGAAAAAAATACAAAGTAAGTGGTCTAAAAATGTCCTAAAAACTGATAGACATGAGTTTCCAGATTGTAAAGGACCACTGATTGCCCAGTAAAGCAAATGTAAAAAGACCAGTATCCGTACTTATCATTCTGAAATTATAGAGCACACAGAATAGAGAAATTATTGTAAAAGTTTTCAAAGAGAAAAAATAAATTGGTTATTAATATGAAGACTCTGTAGACAGAATTGCATGAGAATTTCAAAAACTACACCGAAAGCTAAAGAAAATGAAGTAAAGCTTTTAACATTCTGAGGGAAAATAACTTCCACTTCAAATTATAAATCCTATCAAATTATCTGCTAGATATGAATGTGGACTAAAGACATTTTCAATATGCAAAATCCCGCCAAAATTACCTATGTCACTTTTCTAAGACCCTGAGAAAATATAATGAGAATAAGCTGTTTAGGCTTAAGTTTTGTCTACCCCAAAACCTTCTTTAACTGCAGAGAAAATGAAGTCAGATTGCTTATATAAACACTGTTCCCTTATTCATAAGCGTAAACCAACACGATCAAGTATCATTATATAATGATACTTGATCCATGTTAAGGAAAATGATGTCCATGAAGTAGAGAAATTAAAAACACTGGGGGGACAATTGACAACAAAGTTGTGAGACGTTTTTCTTAAAGTTAGGAAGAACTGAATTTTATGAGATTTAAAAAGCCCTCCATAATTGAGGAAAAAACCGGTTTCAAAATTCTCTATGCTGAGATAAATAATTGAATTTCAAGGATGAAGAACTTTTAAAACATTTAGCAGGAGAAATAAGGGAATTCATACCTCTGTATTCTCTAGAGATGATCTATAGTGAATCTTGGAAGACAATGGAGCAATAATTGTAAAATTCTAAAAGCCCAAGAAAGGTGTGAACAGCTTTTAATTTTTATTCTATGCTTTTTGCACTATTGGAATTTTTGAAACATACGCATTTCTAGAAGATTAACAAGTATTGATATATGTTTATTGGCATAGAATTCTGGACCTGTATTTGTTAGTATCAGGTTCAGCTACATGTAACAAAGTGAAACTAAAATGAAATCAATCAATTAAAGAAAATAAATACTGGATAAGCAAGTTTGTTGTCTGTTTATCTCTTGAGATACTTCAATCTGGGCCTTCTCTTCCAGAAACTAGGCTTATACTATCTTGCTATTCCAAGCTGATTTTCTCAAACTAGGCCATCATATCTAAATTCTAGATAAGAAAATGAATAAATAAAGAACTAATGATTCATTTTTAAGGACACGTACCAGAAATACCATAATAAAGATCTTCTGGCTGGGCACAGTGGCTCACTCCTGTAATCCCAGCACTTTGTGAGGCTGAGGTGGGTGGATCACTTGTGCTCAGGAGTTTGCAACTAGCCTGGGCAACACACTGAGACTCTGACTCCACAAAAATATTCATACAAAAAGTAGCTGGGTGCAGTGGCACACACCTATAGGCCCAGCTACTCAGGAGGCTGAGGTGGGAGGATCACTTGAGCCCAGAAGTTCGAGGCTGCAGTGAGCTGAGAATCCCACCACTGCACTCCAGCCTGAGCAACAGAGCAAGACCCTGTCTCAAAAAAATAAATAAATAAATAAATAAAATCTCCTTACCTCACACTGTTCAAAACTTAGTGACCCTTATTTTTAGGGAGGCTGGGAAAGAGAGGCCTTATAATTTTTTCATGGATTATAGATTCACAGTATTTTATTTAAATACAATAAAATACATAGAAAAATGTTTATCTTTCTCAGTGAAAAAGAAAAGGTATTAACTTTGTCTATGCTATGATTAATAATATGTAAAAATCACATCTGCAATTGGAAACTCACTCAAATGTAAACATGGAAAAAGTAAAACTGCTATAGTTGTTGGGGGGTCATAAAATTGTAAATTTATTTTTTCCTTTTTGTCAATTAAAGTTAGTGCTCTTCAGTAAACTTTTTAAAATGTTCCTTCAAGAGTAGTTGGAGAGACAAAGAATGGATCTGGAAATTTTATATTTTGACTTTTGTAAGTTTTAATTTTGTAATTTTATATTTTGACTTTTGTAAGATCACTTTGGGGGCAGTGATCATTAGAGCACTTGGCCATTGAGGGTCTTCAAGTGAAACAAAGAATATTACACAGTGAACACTCTTCTTTACTTTTTTTAAAGTGTTGTCCTGTAGCTATGAGCATCTGATATTTTAGTGGGAACTTGAATGGCATTATTTAAACCATTTTAGCTATTAAATTATTGTTGATAAATTATTTATTTACTAAAATCAGTAAATTGACGTTTTTTAAGCTATATGCACCAAATATATTTCTTCTTTTTTACTATCATAGAAAGAGACTTTTATGATTTCAATGCCCCCAGAATCTGCTTTTCCTATCTTATAACTATGAAAGACTTTATCATTGTTCATCAATACCTGAATCCCCTCGCCACCTTCCACATCGTGTGAAGACATCACGGACCCTCTTGAGATGAGACATGGACATATAAATAGTTTGAATAAATGATTTGTTGGTAGAACCCATGTACCTCACTTTCTGATTGGAGAACTTGATTGGCAGAGACCCTATAGGCTCACTGTCCCTGTTTTGGTGATCATGAGAGACTCACTGCTAAATAACTCTGATGAGCAAAGCCCCTATTAGCCATTTTGGGCATGTGTTCCCAGTAAGAAATCGTGAAAAATAAACCTTTGTGGTGTTTATCCAGAAAGAATAACCTGACGGGACTATATTTGCTTTTCTGAATGTTAAATTTCAAATTTTCTATAAGCAGGTATAAAATCAGAGTTGTGCTTTACTGTTTTTTCATAGGAGAAATCATGAATGCTAGAATTTTAAGCGTATTTATATATTCCCCTTCTTACACTCCACTTTCATTTAATTTTGAACTCCACTTTCATTTAAATTCACAAATTATTTTCTACCATACAAAATATTACTACAAAACAAGCTTAAAACTGAAAATATCAACCATCATTTGCAATTCTGATGTTAATATTTTTCTTACATGTTTGAATCTTATCAACATGGAGTTAGAGGATCAACTATACATTAAATGACTATATGTCTACTAAGTGTGTATATGTATATTCATTTGTATATAATTTAGGTTTAATTAACATAGTAAAAATACATTTGTTTAAGGTATTTTGTTTATTGAGTTCTATAAAAAACATTTCTTTTAGGTATTTGGTTTATTGAGTTCTAACAATTGTATAACTGTGTGACCACCATCCAAAACAAGGTAAAAAACATTTTCATTACCCCAGAATGTTATTTTTCTTCTTTCTGGTCAATCTCCCTCCCTCACTCTCCAGGAAATTACTTTCTAATTTCTGACAGATTATTTTTTTCTGTTTTTTTTTTTTTTTTTTTAATATATGGAACCAGAGAATGGAACACTTTTTTGTTCCAGGTTTTTTTTGTTTAACAAAATATTTTTGCAATAATTCACATTATTTCATTTAGTTCATTTATTTTAAATGATGAGTAACATTCCATTGTATGAATACACTATAGTTGGTGTAGCCTTTTTCCAGCTGATGGATATTTGGGATTATTTCCAGTTTTCACCTGTTAATAAATAGGCCGCTATAAACATTTTTGTGTGTGTCCTTTCAGCAAAATATGATTTCACATACGTTGAGTAAGTATCTAATTGTGAAATTCATTATGTAGAAGAGCTATTTTGTGGTGATATGTATATGTTAACTGGAATCAGAACAACCTTTCCACTTCAAGTTTGTTTTGAAATCTGCATGTCTTAGGGGGAAATACTATTAAATCAGAAGCCAACGAAACCATCTCCCTGTTTTGGTTCCTGTGGCTAGCTAGGGAGTGGATACTCAGATTCTTACAATTAAATGCTCTTACCTCCCGCTTTGAATCTTGAGAAAGAGATCAAATGATGTGAGGATATGCAGACAGTTTTCATTTTAGTATTGACAGCACTGTGACAGTTCAGCAATGGAAACAGTGATAAGTACTCAGTGGTATTAATGCCAGCAGTAATATCCTAATCAGACCATCACTGAGGCATAACATTGCCTTTCTTTCCTGCCACCTGGATATTCCTGAAATATAAACATTCTGAGTCTATTTTTCCCGCCTTCTGTTAATATTACGAATTACCACACATCCTTCTAGAGAATTTCTTTTCTACTTGAGTTCTAAAATATATTCAGGGAACTGTTGCGGTATTCTGTTGAAACAAGATGGACACCCCCCTAAAGTCTGGTTCTATGCCAAGACTGATGACACACATAAAAATAAGAAAATATATAACATTGTTTATTTCTCATATTAGGAGGCATTCTGGAGAAAGCAGTATAGGCTTCCAAGCTGGTCAGAAAATGACTTTAGAGAGTCAGATAAGGACACTGGCTTGGCTTTCATGGTGATTACGAGTATAACTGAGTGAAGATTTCCAGGTGTGGTGACCTAGGTTGCATGGTCTGACATTGTCACAGGAACCAGAAGAGGTAAGCATCTGAGCTTTTTATCACTTTGCCCCAATGTGGGGCAAAAGGGGAACAGGAGTGGGAAGGCTTAAAAATGGTTAGTAGTCAAACATTAAAAAATGAAGTTAGATTCTTTATTAGAGGAGTTACTAAAAACATTGGCTGACCGAGACCAAATCATGGAGACCAAAATTATAATGAGCACCTTCAAAAGGAGTAAAATTTTTGCCTCATTAATAACTACTGAGTACATTTATCTAAAAATATGGTAAATGGCAAGTTTAGTGGCTTTGGAATTAGATAAATATGACTTAAATTCTGGCTCTTCCCTAATTAACTATCACCTTGTACAAGTTATCTTATCTCAAGATTCATTTCTATCATCTGTAAGAATGGTACTCATAATAGCAGCATCACACAATAATTAAGAATGCCATCTCAGGAGTCACAGGGCCTTTGTTAAAATCTCCTCTCTACCATTCACCAATTCAATAACTTTGAGCAAATAATGAAACCTCTCAAAGAATCAGTTTCCTCATCTAAAGAGGGGAGAACAACAGTACTGTTAAAAATATTGGGAAATAAAAGTAATCACAGATTTGGCTCAGAATGAGAACTCACTAAATCTCAGGTGTTAATATTCTATTCACCAAGTGGATCCAACTCTACCATGTACTGACAAAAAACTGCATTGCTTACTGAAGATACTCTGAGAATGTAGGTTAATGTTTCATGTTATATACCATACAGCAAAAGCTTTGTCAAATTGCTTATTTCAGGGCTTCCTTCTTCTCCATTAAGGTATTTTCTTTGCAAGATACTTGTTTCCTCTCTATCCCTCCACAGACCCCAAAATCCCACGAATTGATTATTGTAATTAGTTTTTACCCTTTATTTCAATAGCCTAATCAGTCACATACAATCCCAGCGGTCACCATTGCATTAAGAAGGTATTATCTTTTAACAAGTTTATAGAAGAGGATCTTATTTGCTACCACACAATGAGTGACTTACCATATTATTAACTCAACAAAGTATGTCTCTGTATAAAACAGGATATGTCTCCTAAGAAAATGAATAGGTCTAAATAGTGCTACAAAGGAATTATACCTGCCTCATGAGCTTGTAGAGAGGATTAAAGTAGGTAATTTCTGTAAACAATTTACTTCAATACCTTTCTCATGAGAGCTGGAAAATTCATATTAGTAATTTGTATTAGTTACTCCCATTTGTGCTGTATGTAAGGATCTATTTCATATTTTCTCAGAATAGTATTTAATCTTACAATGGATCTGACATTTTAAAATTCTATTTGTTAAAAATAATATCTTACTTATGCCAGTTTACTTACCAAACTGTAAACGACAATTCAAATTTTATGCAGTTTAAGGCAAAGCAAAATAATAATTCAGTTAAAATCATGACAGCCAATTATAGACTGATAAAATAAAATATTACTTTGGGCTTTTAAAATCTTCATTAATGTTTTAACTTTTCTTTTCCTCTTTAGACCTCTGAAATATAAACTATTTTGGAAAAGAGTGAGAAAATTATCTGCTTCTGGACCACAGAAAATATCCTGAGATTATAAAATATTTAGTTTATTTATTTGTGCAATATACACTGTTTTTATGCTTTCCAAAACCTCTAAGTCAAAACTGAAAACAAAATATTTAACTTGTTAGTCTTTAAATGCTTAAAGGGCTACTTTACTTATTTATTATTTTAAAATAAACTGAAGAATGTATAGAAATATTTGAACATTTAAAAAAGTATAACCTCCTCTAGCAAACAAAACAAAGCAATATTAGATTTTATTTCTGAAGCTTTAAAATCTCTACTGTTAGTGATGCTGAAACTGAATAATCCTAAATAAAATCTTATATAGTCCCTTTCTCTTCCCAAAGTACGAATGCAGGCCTAGGTTAAGTAGCAGGAAAAAAAGGCAGCAAAAATGTTTGCATTAATAACATAGAAAAATGTACTATCTTATTCACATCAGGAAGGAAAAAGAAAAGGACCGGGTTATATTTCAAAAGAAAAAAATGCTCATAAGGACATAAAATGCTCTTAGATCAATCTTGAGTTGAATATGCAGGAAGACTAAAGCTTTGACAAGAGGTGGGTAAGACAAGATGTTTGGTGTGTGATTCTCACCCTGCAGCCCATTTCGTGAACATAGAGCCAATTACTAATATTTATGCACTAAGATTTTTGCATTTTCATCAAAGGAAAAGTACTCTGTTAAGAATATTGTCGAGGAGAAAATGTGTTTTCTAAGCCTACTTAAATCTAAATTGAAAGATAAAAATCTACAAATACAGGTGAAAACAAAAACAAAAAAAATCGATTTATTGAGCAAGCAATAAGCAAATGCATCAGATAAATACATTAATGAAGCGCAAGTGAAGTACGTGAGTCATTGCCATTTGCTGAAACAATACATTTTTGACTCAGTAGTTACTCAGTAAATATATGTAGAATTTAGTTGCATCAATACCTCCCTAGGTTGCTTTGTTCCTGATTTGGAAAGTGAAATATATTTCTCTACAAATAGAGCAGGAAAGCAAAACTTTGATATTATTAATATGGGTGTAGAATAGCTCATGGTTTTTCAATGAGTCTGACTAAAATATACTTAAATAATTTTAGGTCAAACATAACAGCCTATGGAAGACAGTATTCTCTGAATTCTGAGATGGCTTCAAATCTTCAAAGACTTTTGAGATAGCTAACATATTGCCTTTATTAAGAAACCACATATTTACAGCAGAACCAGGAACTATGCACATCAGCCAAGGTATGCCTGTTTCACACTGTAGGGACCCATTGTGCTTGTTGAAACAGACATTCCAACCTCCATTTCACACATCCTACATTACAGCCATGACATTTTGGGAATTGACTCTTGTACAACACAATAGCGTGACTTGATTTGTCTATGAATTCCTCTTGTCTGCATTTGATTTAGATTTAAGTCACATTAAGCCAATAAATGCTTACAGACTTTTGCCAATGGAGCCCTGGTAACATGTGAGAGTCAGTTTCTCTCCCCTCTTAGATGTGAACATGGGAGCATGCTGCCTGTATTGTTGCAAGTAGCCATCCTGCAACTATACAGGAAGGATAATAAAACCACACAAGCAAGAAAATGAAAAAAGAATCTCAGAGAAATAAAGTCAGAGCTACCATTATGTGACTTAATATGATTCCTTGTTCTGCAGGCCGGTTTGAATGGAGTGTTTGCTATACACATGCAAAAGCATCCCAACACAGGATGCTATAGGGTAGCCCTACATCTCTGCCTGCCTCTGAGAGGCCAGTGTGTAGGAGCACACAGAGAATGCTGGCTTGATCACATCTAAGTACACTTATATCCCGACTATAGAATAAGTCCTTTTCTAATTTCTGCAATCAATGAAACTTTCCTGACTTTCTTTTTAAAGTCTTGCTTCTTTTCAAATGAGATAGATATCTCTAGTTTATAGAAAACAAAGTGAGGATGGGGTAGAATAAAAGTTTGTCTGAAGAACAAAACAAAAATTAATTTTCCAAATTAAATTGTTATAAGACTTATCAAAAGAAAACCAAGCAAACCCAAATATCTTTGTCTTCTTTGGGAAAGAAAGAAGAAAGAAAGGAAAAGGAAGGAAAAGGAAGGAAAGGAAGGAAAGGAAGGAAAGGAAGGAAGGAAGGAAGGAAGGAAGGAAGGAAGGAAGGGAGGGAGGGAAGTAAAGAGAAAGAAAGAGAAAGAAGAAAGAAAGAAAAGAAAGAAAGAAAGAAAGAAAGAAAGAAAGAAAGAAAGAAAGAAAGAAAGAAAGAAAGAGAGAAAGAAAGAAAGAAAGAGAGAGAGAGAGAAAGAAAGAAAGAAAGAAAGAAAGAAAGAAAGAAAGAAAGAAAGAAAGAAAGAAAGAAAGAAAGAAAGAAAGAAAGAAAGAGAAAGGAAGAAAGAAAGAGAAAGGAAGGAAGGAAGGAAGGAAGGAAGGAAGGAAGGAAGGAAGGAAGGAAGGAAGGAAGGAAGGAAAGAAGGAAGGAAGAAAGAAGGGAAGGAAGGAGAAGAGAAGAGAAGAGAAAGGAAGGAGGGAAGGGGGAAAGGAAAGTAGGAAAGGAAAGGAAAGGAAAGGAAAAGAAAGGAAAGGAAAGGAAAAGGAAAAGGAGCGGGAGCCTGGTGGTGTGGTGCTTCATCTCACTTTGGGAAGCTGAGGCAGGTGGATTGCCTGGCCAACATGGAGAAACCTCGTCTCTTCTAAAAACACAAAAATTAGCTGGGCGTGGTGGCAGGTTTCACCGTATTGCCCAGGCTGGTCTCAAACTCCTGACCTCATGATCCACCCCCTTCGGCCTCCCAAAGTTCTGGGATTACAGGTGTGAGTCACCGTGCCTGATCTATGACTTATTTTTTAATAGCATTATGTAAGAATTTCATGTATGTTAATGATTTATATTTATTATTAGACTATTGGCAGAATTAAAACCAATACGTTCAATTTTATAGAATTTTGAAAATCTAGTATTACTCTTAAAGAGGTAGTCTACAAATCAGTAAGTCAGTGGATTATAATAGGTGATATCTGAATTAGTACTTGAAAAGTCTGATGAAGGTCATCTTACTTGACAAAATAAGCAAACATTGGTCTATAGAAATAATTTTTTGAGAATGTTTGAATAATTCAGATATGATATTTATATAATGGATTGAATTAGATAAATTTAGCATTATCTGTTCAACTACACTTAGCAGAAGTACAATCTAAGAGATACATAAATCACCATTCTTATCAAAATATCTGAAATAATTGGAATATACAAATATATATAGAAAGAGATACATGTGTGTTTAATTTTTAAGTGAATTGCTGAACATTTATAATAATGAATCCATGGATTCCAGAAATTAGGTGACTATACGAATCTTAGAAAGCATTTAGGAGCCAAAGACATGTTTCTGTCAAAATGTATGGCATGAAAGCCAAGTTTCTGTCAAAATTAAGTATCTAATTTGAGGACTTCACAGGATATCGAGAACAGGATCTACAGCCTAAGTCTTCTCGTTATTAGAAACCTAAAAAAAAAAAAAAAAAAAAAAAAAAAAAAAAAAAAAAA